>NC_088244.1:2562500-2611108 GCF_036934945.1 Oncorhynchus masou masou | reverse complement strand
GGTTGAAAAATGCAGAGGCCTCGGCACCTTTTCGAGGTGATGTACATCCAAATACCTTTTGGGTCAATCTAACCACTTCCGGTTGCTCCAGGAAGCTTAGAATCGACACAGGTAGACCTCATAGTGGTCTGATGGAATGTCATAGAAGACAGGTTCATACAGCATTCATAACCCATAAAGACCCCAGGTTGTATTTAGGGGAGCAGGCAATGTATTCCTATGGGGAGAGAAGTCAATGCACACTGTTTTTTTGTAAACACCTTCTTTTAACTGTGAAAGGTTAATGCCACACAGTCAAGGTTAGGCTTGCACAGATCGGGAGGACCTTAGGAACAGTCCTGTGTTTGAATTGTCCTTCTAAACCTAACGGTTCCGCCGCTGTCACCCAAAAATCCAATGACATTGTGGTGCAGGCATCATTGTGGGCCTATTTTTCTCATGGTCGCTGCGCTCAGACCGAGCGAGCTACGGTCAAGAGGGGCACCTCGTTGGACTCGGCACGGCCTTGGGATTATGTTTATGCCATTGCCTGCTCTCTGTGTCTTTAAACACCACGCTTTGTCACTCCATCCTTGCTGTGTGTGTGTGTGAGAGCTTTTCTTTGACATCTGTTGGGAAAAATGACTGATTTACAGTTCATGGGGGTTGTCTAATCACACATATGAAGTTTTGGACAGATCTGATTTTTTAACCCTTCCAAACAGCCCCTGAGTCACCAATTATGGCACTTCCGGTTGGCACAGGAAGCTGTAACTCAACATACATCCTCATTGGGCTATTCCATTAGAGAATCCTGAGTTTTAAGTCTTTACCATGAAAACTGACTGATTTACACAGGGTTCAATGCAATATGTCCATCAAATTGCAGGCAGTGTATGGGTATACACTTTTAGGGCGATTTGAACCACTTCCGGTTGGTCCAGGAAGCTTAGAATCGACACAGGTAGACCTTATAGTGGTCTGATGGACTGGTACCAAAGACAGGTTCATACAACATTCATAACCCATATAGACTCCAGGTTGTATTTAGTGGAGCAGCCAATATATTCCTATGGGGAGAGAAGTCAATGAACACTGTTTTTATGTAAACACCTTCTTTTGACTGTGAAGGGTTAATGTCACACGGTCAAGGATAGGCTTGGACAGATCAGGAGGACCTTAGGAACAGTCCTGTGGTTGAATTGTCTTTCTAAACCTAACGGTTCCCGCTGTCACCCAAAATCAAATGACGTACTGGTGAAGGCTTAATATTGGGCCTATTTTTCTCATGGTCGCAAGCGCTCAGACCGAGCGAGCTACGGTCAGCGGGGCGCCTCGTTGGACTCGGCACAGTCTGGACTCTATGGTGATGACATTGTTTGTGTTGATTTCAGAATGTCCATTTGGTCATGTTTTCTCACTTTTGCAAAGTCACTGTGCATTTGCCATATGGTTAACTGGGCAGTCACCATCACCAATTTGTCATGCCATAAAAATCATGCAGGAATGCCAAAATGACTGGCCCGATGACATAGGGATGGCTGGGCAGTGATTTTGGTACCTCTCCATCGCTCGTTTGGGTTGATTTCAGAATGTCGCTTTTGGTGATGGTACCTCACCGCTTAAACATATTGCAAATGTTCCTTACTTTTGCAAAGTCACAAAAAATTCTTGCAGGAATGCCAAATTGACTGGCCCGATGACCTCGGGATGGCTGGGCAGTGATACTGGTACCTCTCCATCGCTCGTTTGGGCTGATTTCAGAATGTCCATTTGGTGATTTTCTCACTCTTTCAAAGTCACTGTGCATTTGCCATATGGTTAACTGGGCAGTCACCATCACCAATTTGTCATGCTATAAAAATCATGCAGGAATGCCAAATTGACTGGCCCGATGACCTCAGGATGGCTGGGCAGTGATACTGGTACCTCTCCATCGCTCGTTTGGGTTGATTTCAGAATGTCGCTTTTGGTGATGGTACCTCACTGTTAAAACATATTGCAAATGTTCCTTACTTTTGCAAAGTCACTGAAAATTTGTGCAGGAATGCCAAATTGACTGGCCCGATGACCTCAGGATGGCTGGGCAGTGATACTGGTACCTCTCCATGGCTCGTTTGGGTTGATTTCAGAATGTCGCTTTTGGTGATGGTACCTCACTGTTAAAACATATTGCAAATGTTCCTTACTTTTGCAAAGTCACTGAAAATTTTTGCAGGAATGCCAAATTGACTGGCCAGATGACCTCAGGATGGCTGGGCAGTGATACTGGTACCTCTCCATGGCTCGTTTGGGTTGATTTCAGAATGTCGCTTTTGGTGATGGTACCTCACTGTTAAAACATATTGCAAATGTTCCTTACTTTTGCAAAGTCACTGAAAATTTTTGCAGGAATGCCAAATTGACTGGCCCGATGACCTCGGGATGGCTGGGCAGTGATACTGGTACCTCTCCATGGCTCGTTTGGGTTGATTTCAGAATGTCGCTTTTGGTGATGGTACCTCACTGTTAAAACATATTGCAAATGTTCCTTACTTTTGCAAAGTCACTGAAAATTTGTGCAGGAATGCCAAATTGACTGGCCCGATGACATAGGGATGTCTGGGCAGTGATACTGGTACCTCTCCATCGCTCGTTTGGGTTGATTTCAAAATGTCGCTTTTGGTGATGGTACCTCACCGCTTAAACATATTGCTAATGGACAAGAGTCACCTGCAAGTCACCGTCCATCAGTCAATTTGATATCATTCTGACACCAAACTGATACAAACTGACACCAAACCCACTTTTCCCAACTCATTTAGGAGCCAAGTATAACATACTTCAGAGCTGGCCCAAAATTCACAAGGCCTTCGGTACAAAACATTAAAAAACCATAAAACACATAGTTACTTTCTAGCTGCGGGGCCAGTTCGGACATTATGTGTAGTCCTATGTGAGGCGACCCCGAATCCCGAGTTTCGGCTCGATAGGTCATTTGGTGTCCGAGTAAAAGCCTAATTGGTGCTGAAAATCCACTTTTTCCATGCCTTGCTACGGGGTCCTTGAATGAGCTATCGGACCGAGATGTTGGGTTCTGTCTCTATGGGCCGAGACGGTCACAATGCACCTAGTCTTGTGTCTCTGGGACATTTCTAAATGTCGCCATTTTCGTAATGGTCAAAATGAATTGAAGTCATTGCAAATGTTCGACGCTGTTTCTCGGTCCGAGAACCTCCTAGAGCGCCGTAACTCACCACGCACTATCTACCTGAGGTCTAGAACAGGATTCTAAAGTTTCGGAACTCTAGGTCTGACGGTTCTTTTTAGCTCGAACAAAGCTAACTATTGGAGGCACTGTCAGTCTCTACACACCCCAATACGTCCCTCCATCCAAGTTGTGTATCTGTGTGATTTATTTTTCCTTTGAATTTTTATGGGAAAAATGACTGATTTACAGTTCATGGGGGTTGTCTAATCACACATATGAAGTTTTGGACAGATCTGATTTTTTTAACCCTTCCAAACAGCCCCTGAGTCACCAATTATGGCACTTCCGGTTGGCACAGGAAGCTATAAATACACACATGTCTTGACTGACATAGAAACCTAGGGAATCCTGAGTTTTAAGTCTTTAAGTTGAGAATTGACTGATCTACACAGGGTTGAATAATGCAGAGGCCTCGGCACCTTTCGAGGTGATGTACATCCAAATACCTTTTGGGTCAATTTAACCACTTCCGGTTGCTCCAGGAAGCTTAGAATCGACACAGGTAGACCTCATAGTGGTCTGATGGAATGTCATAGAAGACAGGTTCATACAGCATTCATAACCCATAAAGACCCCAGGTTGTATTTAGGGAGCAGGCAATGTATTCCTATGGGGAGAGAAGTCAATGCACACTGTTTTTTTGTAAACACCTTCTTTTAACTGTGAAAGGTTAATGCCACACAGTCAAGGTTAGGCTTGCACAGATCAGGAGGACCTTAGGAACAGTCCTGTGTTTGAATTGTCCTTCTAAACCTAACGGTTCCGCCGCTGTCACCCAAAATCAAATAACATTGTGGTGCAGGCTTCATTGTGGGCCTATTTTTCTCATGGTCGCTGCGCTCAGACCGAGCGAGCTACGGTCAAGCGGGGCACCTCGTTGGACTCGGCACGGCCTTGGGATTATGTTTATGCCATTGCCTGCTCTCTGTGTCTTTAAACACCACGCTTTGTCACTCCATCCTTGCTGTGTGTGTGTGTGAGAGCTTTTCTTTGACATCTGTTGGGAAAAATGACTGATTTACAGTTCATGGGGGTTGTCTAATCACACATATGAAGTTTTGGACAGATCTGATTTTTTTAACCCTTCCAAACAGCCCCTGAGTCACCAATTATGGCACTTCCGGTTGGCACAGGAAGCTATAAATACACACATGTCTTGACTGACATAGAAACCTAGGGAATCCTGAGTTTTAAGTCTTTAAGTTGAGAATTGACTGATCTACACAGGGTTGAAAAATGCAGAGGCCTCGGCACCTTTCGAGGTGATGTACATCCAAATACCTTTTGGGTCAATCTAACCACTTCCGGTTGCTCCAGGAAGCTTAGAATCGACACAGGTAGACCTCATAGTGGTCTGATGGAATGTCATAGAAGACAGGTTCATACAGCATTCATAACCCATAAAGACCCCAGGTTGTATTTAGGGGAGCAGGCAATGTATTCCTATGGGGAGAGAAGTCAATGCACACTGTTTTTTTGTAAACACCTTCTTTTAACTGTGAAAGGTTAATGCCACACAGTCAAGGTTAGGCTTGCACAGATCGGGAGGACCTTAGGAACAGTCCTGTGTTTGAATTGTCCTTCTAAACCTAACGGTTCCGCCGCTGTCACCCAAAATCCAATGACATTGTGGTGCAGGCATCATTGTGGGCCTATTTTTCTCATGGTCGCTGCGCTCAGACCGAGCGAGCTACGGTCAAGAGGGGCACCTCGTTGGACTCGGCACGGCCTTGGGATTATGTTTATGCCATTGCCTGCTCTCTGTGTCTTTAAACACCACGCTTTGTCACTCCATCCTTGCTGTGTGTGTGTGTGAGAGCTTTTCTTTGACATCTGTTGGGAAAAATGACTGATTTACAGTTCATGGGGGTTGTCTAATCACACATATGAAGTTTTGGACAGATCTGATTTTTTAACCCTTCCAAACAGCCCCTGAGTCACCAATTATGGCACTTCCGGTTGGCACAGGAAGCTGTAACTCAACATACATCCTCATTGGGCTATTCCATTAGAGAATCCTGAGTTTTAAGTCTTTACCATGAAAACTGACTGATTTACACAGGGTTCAATGCAATATGTCCATCAAATTGCAGGCAGTGTATGGGTATACACTTTTAGGGCGATTTGAACCACTTCCAGTTGGTCCAGGAAGCTTAGAATCGACACAGGTAGACCTTATAGTGGTCTGATGGACTGGTACCAAAGACAGGTTCATACAACATTCATAACCCATATAGACTCCAGGTTGTATTTAGTGGAGCAGCCAATATATTCCTATGGGGAGAGAAGTCAATGAACACTGTTTTTATGTAAACACCTTCTTTTGACTGTGAAGGGTTAATGTCACACGGTCAAGGATAGGCTTGGACAGATCAGGAGGACCTTAGGAACAGTCCTGTGGTTGAATTGTCTTTCTAAACCTAACGGTTCCGCCGCTGTCACCCAAAATCAAATGACGTACTGGTGAAGGCTTAATATTGGGCCTATTTTTCTCATGGTCGCCGCGCTCAGACCGAGCGAGCTACGGTCAAGCGGGGCGCCTCGTTGGACTCGGCACAGTCTGGACTCTATGGTGATGACATTGTTTGTGTTGATTTCAGAATGTCCATTTGGTCATGTTTTCTCACTTTTGCAAAGTCACTGTGCATTTGCCATATGGTTAACTGGGCAGTCACCATCACCAATTTGTCATGCCATAAAAATCATGCAGGAATGCCAAAATGACTGGCCCGATGACATAGGGATGGCTGGGCAGTGATTTTGGTACCTCTCCATCGCTCGTTTGGGTTGATTTCAGAATGTCGCTTTTGGTGATGGTACCTCACCGCTTAAACATATTGCAAATGTTCCTTACTTTTGCAAAGTCACAAAAAATTCTTGCAGGAATGCCAAATTGACTGGCCCGATGACCTCGGGATGGCTGGGCAGTGATACTGGTACCTCTCCATCGCTCGTTTGGGCTGATTTCAGAATGTCCATTTGGTGATTTTTCTCACTCTTTCAAAGTCACTGTGCATTTGCCATATGGTTAACTGGGCAGTCACCATCACCAATTTGTCATGCTATAAAAATCATGCAGGAATGCCAAATTGACTGGCCCGATGACCTCAGGATGGCTGGGCAGTGATACTGGTACCTCTCCATCGCTCGTTTGGGTTGATTTCAGAATGTCGCTTTTGGTGATGGTACCTCACTGTTAAAACATATTGCAAATGTTCCTTACTTTTGCAAAGTCACTGAAAATTTGTGCAGGAATGCCAAATTGACTGGCCCGATGACCTCAGGATGGCTGGGCAGTGATACTGGTACCTCTCCATGGCTCGTTTGGGTTGATTTCAGAATGTCGCTTTTGGTGATGGTACCTCACTGTTAAAACATATTGCAAATGTTCCTTACTTTTGCAAAGTCACTGAAAATTTTTGCAGGAATGCCAAATTGACTGGCCAGATGACCTCAGGATGGCTGGGCAGTGATACTGGTACCTCTCCATGGCTCGTTTGGGTTGATTTCAGAATGTCGCTTTTGGTGATGGTACCTCACTGTTAAAACATATTGCAAATGTTCCTTACTTTTGCAAAGTCACTGAAAATTTTTGCAGGAATGCCAAATTGACTGGCCCGATGACCTCGGGATGGCTGGGCAGTGATACTGGTACCTCTCCATGGCTCGTTTGGGTTGATTTCAGAATGTCGCTTTTGGTGATGGTACCTCACTGTTAAAACATATTGCAAATGTTCCTTACTTTTGCAAAGTCACTGAAAATTTGTGCAGGAATGCCAAATTGACTGGCCCGATGAACTCGGGATGGCTTGGCAGTGATTCTGGTACCTCTCCATCACTCGTTAGGGTTGATTTCAGAATGTCCATTTGGTCATGTTTTCTCACTTTTGCAAAGTCACTGTGCATTTGCCATATGGTTAACTGGGCAGTCACCATCACCAATTTGTCATGCCATAAAAATCATGCAGGAATGCCAAATTGACTGGCCCGATGACATAGGGATGTCTGGGCAGTGATACTGGTACCTCTCCATCGCTCGTTTGGGTTGATTTCAAAATGTCGCTTTTGGTGATGGTACCTCACCGCTAAACATATTGCTAATGGACAAGAGTCACCTGCAAGTCACCGTCCATCAGTCAATTTGATATCATTCTGACACCAAACTGATACAAACTGACACCAAACCCACTTTTCCCAACTCATTTAGGAGCCAAGTATAACATACTTCAGAGCTGGCCCAAAATTCACAAGGCCTTCGGTACAAAACATTAAAAAACCATAAAACACATAGTTACTTTCTAGCTGCGGGGCCAGTTCGGACATTATGTGTAGTCCTATGTGAGGCGACCCCGAATCCCGAGTTTCGGCTCGATAGGTCATTTGGTGTCCGAGTAAAAGCCTAATTGGTGCTGAAAATCCACTTTTTCCATGCCTTGCTACGGGGTCCTTGAATGAGCTATCGGACCGAGATGTTGGGTTCTGTCTCTATGGGCCGAGACGGTCACAATGCACCTAGTCTTGTGTCTCTGGGACATTTCTAAATGTCGCCATTTTCGTAATGGTCAAAATGAATTGAAGTCATTGCAAATGTTCGACGCTGTTTCTCGGTCCGAGAACCTCCTAGAGCGCCGTAACTCACCACGCACTATCTACCTGAGGTCTAGAACAGGATTCTAAAGTTTCGGAACTCTAGGTCTGACGGTTCTTTTAGCTCGAACAAAGCTAACTATTGGAGGCACTGTCAGTCTCTACACACCCCAATACGTCCCTCCATCCAAGTTGTGTATCTGTGTGATTTATTTTTCCTTTGAATTTTTATGGGAAAAATGACTGATTTACAGTTCATGGGGGTTGTCTAATCACACATATGAAGTTTTGGACAGATCTGATTTTTTTAACCCTTCCAAACAGCCCCTGAGACACCAATTATGGCACTTCCGGTTGGCACAGGAAGCTATAAATACACACATGTCTTGACTGACATAGAAACCTAGGGAATCCTGAGTTTTAAGTCTTTAAGTTGAGAATTGACTGATCTACACAGGGTTGAAAATGCAGAGGCCTCGGCACCTTTCGAGGTGATGTACATCCAAATACCTTTTGGGTCAATCTAACCACTTCCGGTTGCTCCAGGAAGCTTAGAATCGACACAGGTAGACCTCATAGTGGTCTGATGGAATGTCATAGAAGACAGGTTCATACAGCATTCATAACCCATAAAGACCCCAGGTTGTATTTAGGGGAGCAGGCAATGTATTCCTATGGGGAGAGAAGTCAATGCACACTGTTTTTTTGTAAACACCTTCTTTTAACTGTGAAAGGTTAATGCCACACAGTCAAGGTTAGGCTTGCACAGATCGGGAGGACCTTAGGAACAGTCCTGTGTTTGAATTGTCCTTCTAAACCTAACGGTTCCGCCGCTGTCACCCAAAATCCAATGACATTGTGGTGCAGGCTTCATTGTGGGCCTATTTTTCTCATGGTCGCTGCGCTCAGACCGAGTGAGCTACGGTCAAGCGGGGCACCTCGTTGGACTCGGCCCTGCCTTGGGATTATGTTTATGCCATTGCCTGCTCTCTGTGTCTTTAAACACCACGCTTTGTCACTCCATCCTTGCTGTGTGTGTGTGTGTGAGAGCTTTTCTTTGACATCTGTTGGGAAAAATGACTGATTTACAGTTCATGGGGGTTGTCTAATCACACATATGAAGTTTTGGACAGATCTGATTTTTTTAACCCTTCCAAACAGCCCCTGAGACACCAATTATGGCACTTCCGGTTGGCACAGGAAGCTATAAATAAACTCATATCCTCATTGGGGTATGCCTTTACAGAATCCTGAGTTTTAAGTCTTTACGTTAAGAACTGAGTTATTTACGGAGGGTTTAGTGAGTGTGTGTTATTTCAGAAAATCATAGAAAATCACAGAAATGTCGCAGAGCTCCGCAGCACATTTTAAAAATACTCGTATGAACACCCTGCAACTGGATCTGTAACCGTTGAAAAAAAAACCCACCTATATCTGAACATCACGATCTGGTCAACGTACGATTTCTCGTAAATGACGATAGATAAATGGCCGATTTTTTTTTATTGACACCGGAGGCTCCTTGACTTTGACGTGAAGTGAAAAATCTTTTCTCTATTTTCATTTTGGACCTTTAATCCCAGAAATATGGCCATAACTCAAAAACCGTTGAGGCCTAGACGCCATCTTGTTCGGGGCCATCTTCCCATAATGCCAAACCTACGCTCACCAAGTTTCGGCTTCGAAATATTTTCGGTTTCCGAGATATGGCACGTCGTGATTCGTGATGTTTTGTCCAATAGCAATATGATTGCTTATGCCCTCTTGTGGGATATTTCGGCATTGCGCAAAAATGGGCTAAAATTTGTTTATTTTATTAAACGAAAACCGAATGTCCGACAAAGTTCATTTGATGACTTCCCGGTAGGTCTGGCCCTACCGCTCGGCCCGACGCCGTCCCCGAATTTCTAAAATGTTTTCGGACGTCTAGTAAGGGACCGTACAGTTCCAATAGGGACTTTCTCACTAACTATACGGTGATTGTCGAAATGTTCCCTTAAGGTATGTCAGGGCATGCTCAGAGTCAGGGCAGGCTCAGGGTCAGGGCAGGCTCAGGGTCAGGGCAGGCTCAGGACAGGCTCAGGGGCAGGCTCAGGGGCAGGCTCAGGGTCAGGACAGGCTCAGGGGCAGGCTCAGGGTCAGGACAGGGTCAGGACAGGCTCAAGGGCAGGCTCAGGGGCAGGCTCAGGGGCAGGCTCAGGGTCAGGACAGGCTCAGAGTCAGGGCAGGCTCAGGGTCAGGGCAGGGTCAGGGCAGGATCAGGACAGGCTCAGGGTCAGGACAGGCTCAGGGGCAGGCTCAGGGGCAGGCTCAGGGTCAGGGCAGGCTCAAGGTCAGGGCAGGATCAGGACAGGCTCAGGGGCAGGCTCAGGGTCAGGACAGGGTCAGGACAGGGTCAGGGCAGGGTCAGGGAAGGCTCAGGGTCAGGGAAGGCAAAAACAGGTCAGAACCAGGAATCCTTGAACCCAAACTAGAGAGAAAGAAAAACTCAGAAAAACCCACTGGGATGACTTGACGACATGCTCCTCTCTGTCACGCCTCTCCGGCCTCTAGGTCACCAGACTGCTCGTTATGGAGCACACCTGTCACCAGCGTTACGAACATAATGACACTCACCTGGACTCCATCACCTCCTTGATCACCTGCCCTTTATATGTCTCTCCCTTTGGTTTCTTCCCCAGTCGTCATTTTTCCTGTTTCATGTCGGTGTACTGTTTGTGTTTCTTGTTTTGTTCATTTATTACATGTATTCACTCCCTGAACTTGCTTCCCGACTCTCAGCGAACATCGTCACAGACCGACGACTCTCAGCGAACATCGTTACAGACTGATGACTCTCAGCGAACATCGTTACAGACTGACGACCCTCAGCGAACATCGTCACAGACCGACGACTCTCAGTGAACATCGTTACAGACTGATGACTCTCAGCGAACATCGTTACAGACTGACGACTCTCAGCGAACATCGTTACAGACTGACGAACCTCAGCGAACATCGTTACAGACCGACGACTCTCAGCGAATATCGTTACAGACTGACGACTCTCAGCGAACATCGTTACGGACTGACGACTCTCAGCGAACATCGTTACAGACTGACGACCCTCAGCGAACATCGTTACAGACTGACGACTCTCAGCGAACATCGTTACAGACCGACGACCCTCAGCGAACATCGTTACAGACCGACGACCCTCAGCGAACATCGTTACAGACCGACGACCCTCAGCGAACATCGTTACAGACTGACGACCCTCAGCGAACATCGTTACAGACCGACGACTCTCAGCGAATATCGTTACAGACTGACGACCCTCAGCGAACATCGTTACAGACTGACGACCCTCAGCGAACATCGTTACAGACCGACGACTCTCAGCGAACATCGTTACAGACTGACGACCCTCAGCGAACATCGTTACAGACTGACGACCCTCAGCGAACATCGTTACAGACTGACGACCCTCAGCGAACATCGTTACAGACCGACGACCCTCAGCGAATATCGTTACAGACTGACGACCCTCAGTGAACATCGTTACAGACTGACGACCCTCAGCGAACATCGTCACAGACCGACGACTCTCAGTGAACATCGTTACGGACTGACGACCCTCAGCGAACATCGTTACAGACTGACGACCCTCAGCGAACATCGTTACAGACTGACGACTCTCAGCGAACATCGTTACAGACTGACGACTCTCAGCGAACATCGTTACAGACTGACGACCCTCAGTGAACATCGTCACAGACCGACGACTCTCAGCGAACATCGTTACAGACTGACGACTCTCAGCGAACATCGTTACAGACTGACGACCCTCAGCGAATATCGTCACAGACTGACGACCCTCAGCGAACATCGTCACGGACTGACGACCCTCAGCGAATATCGTTACAGACTGACGACTCTCAGCGAACATCGTTACAGACTGACGACCCTCAGTGAACATCGTCACAGACCGACGACTCTCAGCGAACATCACTACACTCCTGCCTATTTACACATGCTTTCCTCTGTCTGCTTCTGGTTGAGAATAGTTTCAGGTGTGCCTCAGAAATCAATGTCTTCTAAGATCAAGTACAGTTATACTACATGGAGGCTTGTTTACCCTAACACAGTATATTCCCATTGTAATCAAGTCTATGCTTGACTCGTGTGTGTGTGTGGTCCACTATAGCCTTCCCTTATCCTCCTATCTCCAGGTACGACCAGGCCGCCTCGCCACGAGGAGATATCAGGAGTGGACTACAATTTTGTCTCCATAGAAGAGTTCTTTTCCCTGGATGAGTCTGGAGCCCTATTGGAGAGTGGCAAGTTCAAAGGTAAGAGTGTGTGTGTTTATTGGCCAGTGAGGGAGTGTGTGTGTTTATTGGTCAGTGAGGGAGTGTGTGTGCTTATTGGACAGTGGAGGAGTGTGTGTGTTTATTGGTCAGTGGTGGAGTGTGTGTGTTTATTGGACAGTGGGGGAGTGTGTGTGTGTTTATTGGCCAGTGGGGGAGTGTGTGTGTTTATTGGCCAGTGAGGGAGTGTGTGTGTTTATTGGCCAGTGAGGGAGTGTGTGTGTTTATTGGCCAGTGAGGGAGTGTGTGTGTTTATTGGCCAGTGAGGGAGTGTGTGTGTTTATTGGCCAGTGAGTGAGTGTGTGTTTATTGGCCAGTGGGGGAGTGTGTGTGTGTTTATTGGTCAGTGGTGGAGTGTGTGTGTTTATTGGTCAGTGGTGGAGTGTGTGTGTTTATTGGCCAGTGGGGGAGTGTGTGTGTGTTTATTGGCCAGTGGGGGAGTGTGTGTGTGTTTATTGGCCAGTGGGGGAGTGTGTGTGTTTATTGGCCAGTGGGGGAGTGTGTGTGTGTTTATTGGCCAGTGGGGGAGTGTGTGTGTTTATTGGCCAGTGGTGGAGTGTGGGGGGGAGGGGGTAAATGCTGGTAAAAGTCGTTTACCAAACTTTTTGATTTTACGCGAGTGTTTAGCTACCTTTTGCACTAAAATGCATTGAGAAATAGGGAGCATTTCTTTACTATCAAGTATACGTGGTGCAAGTAATGATATTTAGGCTACTGATATTTTCCTGATTTCACCGTGTGTATTTCATTTGAGGTATTTAATGTTTTATTTGTTACTGCGTTCCAACATGTGCTTTTCCGTTTCGTTGTTGTAAACAAAGGCTCTCCACAAATAAAATTAATTGAAAACTTGAATTCTTGCTTTGTTTTGTTTTTACATATAGCCTACAGTAACAAACTGTTATTTTGTATTCTAATGTTACCTAAGACCTTCATAAACAAAACCCTTTTTTTATTAGATGCCTATATGAAATGTATGAATTACACTGTTAGAGTGTTTCAGTCAGAATGACTGCTCATTGGCTACACTGTTAGTGTTTCAGTCAGAATGACTGCTCATTGGCTACACTGTTAGTGTTTCAGTCAGAATGACTGCTCATTGGATACACTGTTAGAGTGTTTCAGTCAGAATGACTGCTCATTGGCTACACTGTTAGAGTGTTTCAGTCAGAATGACTGCTCATTAGCTACACTGTTAGAGTTTCAGTCAGAATGACTGCTCATTAGATACACTGTTAGAGTGTTTCAGTCAGAATGACTGCTCATTAGCTACACTGTTAGAGTGTTTCAGTCAGAATGACTGCTCATTAGCTACACTGTTAGAGTGTTTCAGTCAGAATGACTGCTCATTAGCTACACTGTTAGAGTTTCAGTCAGAATGACTGCTCATTAGCTACACTGTTAGAGTGTTTCAGTCAGAATGACTGCTCATTGGATACACTGTTAGAGTGTTTCAGTCAGAATGACTGCTCATTAGCTACACTGTTAGAGTGTTTCAGTCAGAATGACTGCTCATTAGCTGGAAGGGGGAGTCTCTTGATGCCCAGCATTTCTCGTGTTATTTGATTAACAGATTGTTCCTCCTCTGTACCTCCTCCTCCAATCAGGTAACTACTACGGGACGCCCCGCCCAGTCCACATTGGCCCAGACAGCCCACCAATCACGTACCAGGAACACCGGAACGTGCTCCGGAACTTCAGGACGCGCAGCAAGTCGCTTAGCAACCTGGAGAAGGCTGTGGAGGAGGGAGAGAACAGTGAGGAGGACTCTGGTCTGTCAGGTATAGTCACATACCACTGTCTAAAAACGGTCTGTTAGCTGTCTGTCTGTCTGTCTGTCTGTCTGTCTGTCTGTTAGCTGTCTGTCTGTCTGTCTGTCTGTCTGTCTGTCTGTCTGTCTGTCTGTCTGTCTGTCTGTCTGTCTGTCTGTCTGTCTGGTCTGGTCTGGTCTGTCTGGTCTGGTCTGGTCTGGTCTGTCAGGTATAGTCACATACAGCTGTCTAAAAACAGTCTGTTGTCTGTCTGTCTGTCTGTCTGTCTGTCTGTCTGTCTCTCAATTCAATTCAAGGGCTTTATTGGCATGGGAAACGTGTTAACATTGCCAAAGCAAGTGAGGTAGATAATATATAAAGTGAATATATAAATTGAAATAAACAATAAAAATTAACAGTAAACATTACACATACAGAAGTTTCAAAACAATAAAGACATTACAAATGTCATATTATATATATATACAGTGTTTTAACCATGTACAAATGGTTAAGGTATACAAGGGAAAATAAATAAGCATAAATATGGGTTGTATTTACAATGGTGTTTGTTCTTCACTGGTTGCCCTTTTCTCGTGGCAACAGGTCACAAATCTTGCTGCTGTGATGGCACACTGGAATTTCACTCTCTCCCTACTCTCTCCCTCCTTGCTCCCTCCTCTCTCCCTCCTCACTCCCTCTTCTCTCCCTCCTCACTCCCTCCTCTCTCCCTCCTCTCTCCCTCCTCTCTCCCTCCTCTCTCCCTCCTCGCTCCCTCCTCGCTCCCTCCTCTCTCCCTCCTCTCTCCCTCCTCTCTCCCTCCTCGCTCCCTCCTCACTCCCTCCTCTCTCCCTCCTTGCTCCCTCCTCTCTCCCTCCTCACTCCCTCTTCTCTCCCTCCTCACTCCCTCCTCTCTCCCTCCTCTCTCCCTCCTCTCTCCCTCCTCTCTCCCTCCTCTCTCCCTCCTCTCTCCCTCCTCGCTCCCTCCTCGCTCCCTCGCTCCCTCCTCTCACACTCCTCACTCCCTCCTCTCTCCCTCCTCTCTCCCTCCTCTCTCCCTCCTCGCTCCCTCCTCTCTCCCTCTTCACTCCCTCCTTACTCCCTCCTCACTCCCTCTTCACTCCATCCTCTCTCCCTCCTCACTCCCTCTTCTCACACTCCTCTCTCCCTCCTCTCTCCCTCCTCTCTCCCTCCTCGCTCCCTCCTCTCTCCCTCTTCACTCCCTCCTCACTCCCTCCTCACTCCCTCTTCACTCCCTCCTCTCTCCCTCCTCACTCCCTCTTCTCCCTCCTCTCTCCCTCCCTCTCCCTCCTCTCTCCCTCCTCTCTCCCTCCTCTCTCCCTCCTCTCTCCCTCCTCGCTCCCTCCTCGCTCCCTCCTCGCTCCCTCTCTCCCTCCTCTCTCCCTCCTCACTCCCTCCTCTCTCCCTCCTCTCTCCCTCCTCTCTCCCTCCTCGCTCCCTCGCTCCCTCCTCTCACACTCCTCTCTCCCTCCTCTCTCCCTCCTCACTCCCTCCTCTCTCCCTCCTCTCTCCCTCCTCACTCCCTCCTCACTCCCTCCTCTCTCCCCTCCTCTCTCCTCCCTCTCTCCCTCCTCGCTCCCCTCCTCGCTCCCCTCTCCCTCCCTCTCCCTCCTCTCTCCCTCCTCGCTCCCTCCTCGCTCCCTCCTCTCTCCCTCCTCTCCCTCCTCGCTCCCTCCCTCTCTCCCTCCTCTCTCCCTCCTCTCTCCCTCCTCACTCCCTCCTCTCTCCCTCCTCTCTCCCTCCCTCGCTCCCTCCTCGCTCCCTCCTCTCTCCCTCCTCTCTCCCTCCTCGCTCCCTCCTCTCACACTCCTCACTCCCTCCTCTCTCCCTCTCTCCCTCTTCACTCCCTCCTCTCTCCCTCTTCACTCCCTCTTCACTCCCTCCTCTCTCCCTCCTCTCTCCCTCCTCTCTCCCTCCTCGCTCCCTCCTCTCTCCCTCCTCTCTCCCTCCTCGCTCCCTCCTCTCACACTCCTCACTCCCTCCTCTCTCCCTCTCTCCCTCTTCTCTCCCTCCTCTCTCCCTCCTCTCTCCCTCCTCTCTCCCTCCTCTCTCCCTCCTCTCTCCCTCCTCGCTCCCTCCTCGCTCCCTCTCTCCCTCCTCTCACACTCCTCTCTCCCTCCTCTCTCCCTCCTCACTCCCTCCTCTCTCCCTCCTCTCTCCCTCCTCTCTCCCTCCTCTCTCCCTCCTCGCTCCCTCCTCTCTCCCTCCTCTCTCCCTCCTCGCTCCCTCCTCTCTCCCTCCTCTCTCCCTCCTCTCTCCCTCCTCGCTCCCTCCTCTCACACTCCTCACTCCCTCCTCTCTCCCTCCTCTCTCCCTCCTCGCTCCCTCCTCGCTCCCTACTCGCTCCCTACTCGCTCCCTCCTCTCTCCCTCCTCTCTCCCTCCTCACTCCCTTCTCACTCCCTCCTCACTCCCTCCTCTCTCCCTCCTCTCTCCCTCTTCACTCCCTCCTCTCTCCCTCCTCACTCCCTCCTCTCTCCCTCCTAACTCCCTCCTAACTCCCTCCTAACTCCCTCCTCGCTCCCTCCTCTCTCCCTCCTCTCTCCCTCCTCACTCCCTCCTCACTCCCTCCTCTCTCCCTCTTCACTCCCTCCTCTCTCCCTCTTCACTCCCTCCTCTCTCCCTCCTCACTCCCTCCTCGCTCCGACCTCTCTCCCTCCTCTCTCCCTCCTCTCTCCCTACTCTCTCCCTCCTCGATCCCTCCTCTTCCTCTGTATCTACTGCTAAAGACGCTTTGTATCTAAATCTCCGCTCCTCATTCACTCAGCCCACTGAACCCACTGGTCCCACTCACACAGACCTACCCTACGCCTCTCTCTCCAGAATACATCCAGCAAATAGTGAGGTCCGGCCGCCCAACAACCTGCCCGCTCGACCCCATCCCCTCCTCCCTTCTCCAGACCATCTCTGGAGACCCTCTCCCATTCTTCACTTCCCCATCAACTCATCCCTGACCGCTAGCTGAGTCCCCTCTGACTTCAAGTTGGCCAGTGTAGCTCCCTTCCTCAAGAAACCAACACTCGAGCCCACTGACATCAAAAACAACCTTTCTTTGATTTCCAAAACACTTCGGCGTGCTCTCTCTGACAAACTTTCTCACTATCTGTCTCAGAATGATCTTCTTGACCCTAACAAGTCACTCAACCAAGACTGATCTTCTCTGTGTCACAGAGGCTCTCCGTACTTCCAAAGCTGACTCTCTCTCCTCTGTTCTCATCCTCCTACATCTATCCGCTGCCTTCAACACCGTGAACCATCAGATCCTCCTCTCCACCCTCTCAGGGCTGGGTGTCTCAGGCTCTATCAGATCCTCCTCTCCTCCCTCTCAGGGCTGGGCATCTCAGGCTCTATCAGATCCTCCTCTCCACCCTCTCAGGGCTGGGTGTCTCAGACTCTATCAGATCCTCCTCTCCACCCTCTCAGGGCTGGGCGTCTCAGACTCTATCAGATCTTCCTCTCCACCCTCTCAGGGCTGGGTGTCTCAGGCTCTATCAGATCCTCCTCTCCACCCTCTCAGGGCTGGGTGTCTCAGGCTCTATCAGATCCTCCTCTCCACCCTCTCAGGGCTGGGCGTCTCAGGCTCTATCAGATCCTCCTCTCCACCCTCTCAGGGCTGGGTGTCTCAGGCTCTATCAGATCCTCCTCTCCACCCTCTCAGGGCTGGGCGTCTCAGGCTCTATCAGATCCTCCTCTCCACCCTCTCAGGGCTGGGTGTCTCAGGCTCTATCAGATCCTCCTCTCCACCCTCTCAGGGCTGGGTGTCTCAGGCTCTATCAGATCCTCCTCTCCACCCTCTCAGGGCTGGGTGTCTCAGGCTCTATCAGATCCTCCTCTCAGGGCTGGGCGTCTCAGGCTCTATCAGATCCTCCTCTCAGGGCTGGGCGTCTCAGGCTCTATCAGATCCTCCTCTCAGGGCTGGGTGTCTCAGGCTCTATCAGATCCTCCTCTCAGGGCTGGGTGTCTCAGGCTCTATCAGATCCTCCTCTCAGGGCTGGGTGTCTCAGGCTCTATCAGATCCTCCTCTCCACCCTCTCAGGGCTGGGCGTCTCAGGCTCTATCAGATCCTCCTCTCCACCCTCTCAGGGCTGGGCGTCTCAGGCTCTATCAGATCCTCCTCTCAGGGCTGGGTGTCTCAGGCTCTATCAGATCCTCCTCTCCACCCTCTCAGGGCTGGGCGTCTCAGGCTCTATCAGATCCTCCTCTCCACCCTCTCAGGGCTGGGTGTCTCAGGCTCTATCAGATCCTCCTCTCAGGGCTGGGTGTCTCAGGCTCTATCAGATCCTCCTCTCAGGGCTGGGTGTCTCAGGCTCTATCAGATCCTCCTCTCTACCCTCTCAGGGCTGAGCGTCTCAGGCTCTATCAGATCCTCCTCTCTACCCTCTCAGGGCTGGGAGTCTCAGGCTCTATCAGATCCTCCTCTCCACCCTCTCAGGGCTGGGAGTCTCAGGGTCTATCAGACCCTCCTCTCCACCCTCTCAGGGCTGGGTGTCTCAGGCTCTATCAGATCCTCCTCTCCACCCTCTCAGGGCTGGGTGTCTCAGGCTCTATCAGATCCTCCTCTCCACCCTCTCAGGGCTGGGAGTCTCAGACTCTATCAGATCCTCCTCTCCACCCTCTCAGGGCTGGGTGTCTCAGGCTCTATCAGATCCTCCTCTCCACCCTCTCAGGGCTGGGCGTCTCAGGCTCTATCAGATCCTCCTCTCCACCCTCTCAGGGCTGGGTGTCTCAGGCTCTGCCTCCTCTCCACCCTCTCAGGGCTGGGCGTCTCAGACTCTATCAGATCTTCCTCTCCACCCTCTCAGGGCTGGGCGTCTCAGGCTCTATCAGATCCTCCTCTCCACCCTATCAGGGCTGGGCGTCTCAGGCTCTATCAGATCCTCCTCTCCACCCTCTCAGGGCTGAGTGTCTCAGGCTCTATCAGATCCTCCTCTCCACCCTCTCAGGGCTGGGTGTCTCAGGCTCTATCAGATCCTCCTCTCCACCCTCTCAGGGCTGGGTGTCTCAGACTCTATCAGATCCTCCTCTCCACCCTCTAATTGCTGGGCGTCTCAGGCTCTATCAGATCCTCTTCTCCACCCTCTCAGCGCTGGGCATCTCTGTCTCTATCAGATCCTCCTCTCAGGGCTGGGCGTCTCGGGCTCTATCAGATCCTCCTCTCAGGGCTGGTTGTCTCAGGCTCTATCAGATCCTCCTCTCAGGGCTGGGCATCTCTGTCTCTATCAGATCCTCCTCTCTACCCTCTCAGGGCTGGGCGTCTCAGGCTCTATCAGATCCTCCTCTCCACCCTCTCAGGGCTGGTTGTCTCAGGCTCTATCAGATCCTCCTCTCCACCCTCTCAGGGCTGGGTGTCTCAGTCTCTATCAGATCCTCCTCTCCACCCTCTCAGGGCTGGGTGTCTCAGGCTCTATCAGGTCCTCCTCTCCACCCTCTCAGGGCTGGGAGTCTCAGGCTCTGCCTCCTCTCCACCCTCTCAGGGCTGGGTGTCTCAGGCTCTATCAGATCCTCCTCTCAGGGCTGGGTGTCTCAGGCTCTATCAGATCCTCCTCTCCACCCTCTCAGGGCTGGGCGTCTCAGACTCTATCAGATCCTCCTCTCCACCCTCTCAGGGCTGGGCGTCTCAGGCTCTATCAGATCCTCCTCTCCACCCTCTCAGGGCTGGGTGTCTCAGGCTCTATCAGATCCTCCTCTCCACCCTCTCAGGGCTGGGCGTCTCAGGCTCTATCAGATCCTCCCCTCCACCCTCTCAGGGCTGGGTGTCTCAGGCTCTATCAGATCCTCCTCTCAGGGCTGGTTGTCTCAGGCTCTATCAGATCCTCCTCTCCACCCTCTCAGGGCTGGGTGTCTCAGTCTCTATCAGATCCTCCTCTCCACCCTCTCAGGGCTGGGCGTCTCAGGCTCCATCAGATCCTCCTCTCCACCCTATCAGGGCTGGGTGTCTCAGGCTCTATCAGATCCTCCTCTCCACCCTCTCAGGGCTGGGTGTCTCAGGCTCTATCAGATCCTCCTCTCAGGGCTGGTTGTCTCAGGCTCTATCAGATCCTCCTCTCCACCCTCTCAGGGCTGGGTGTCTCAGGCTCTTTCAGATCCTCCTCTCCACCCTCTCAGGGCTGGGCGTTTCAGGCTCTATCAGATCCTCATCTCCACCCTCTCAGGGCTGGGTGTCTCAGGCTCTATCAGATCCTCCTCTCCACCCTCTCAGGGCTGGGCGTCTCAGTCTCTATCAGATCCTCATCTCCACCCTCTCAGGGCTGGTTGTCTCAGGCTCTATCAGATCCTCCTCTCCACCCTCTAATTGCTGGGCGTCTCAGGCTCTATCATATCCTCCTCTCCACCCTCTCAGGGCTGGTTGTCTCAGGCTCTATCAGATCCTCCTCTCAGGGCTGGTTGTCTCAGGCTCTATCAGATCCTCCTCTCAGGGCTGGGCGTCTCAGGCTCTATCAGATCCTCCTCTCAGGGCTGGTTGTCTCAGGCTCTATCAGATCCTCCTCTCAGGGCTGGGTGCCTCAGGCTCTATCAGATCCTCCTCTCCACCCTCTCAGGGCTGGGTGTCTCAGGCTCTATCAGATCCTCCTCTCCACCCTCTCAGGGCTGGGCGTCTCAGGCTCTATCAGATCCTCCTCTCCACCCTCTCAGGGCTGGGTGTCTCAGGCTCTATCAGATCCTCCTCTCCACCCTCTCAGGGCTGGGTGTCTCAGGCTCTATCAGATCCTCCTCTCCACCCTCTCAGGGCTGGGTGTCTCAGGCTCTATCAGATCCTCCCCTCCACCCTCTCAGGGCTGGGCGTCTCAGGCTCTATCAGATCCTCCCCTCCACCCTCTCAGGGCTGGGTGGAGGGGACCCATTGGGCTCTGATTAAAAGTATTTCCCTAATTTGGGAATAGGCTGAAATTTGGGATAAACATTGACTAAAGACAGACATCTGTTTACATCTGAGCCCTTGATTGGAGCTTACAGGGGCCAGAGTTAAAAGGCTATTTCAAGGCTGTGTGTGTGTGTGTTTTGTCTTGGCAGCGGGGTCAGTAGGTGCCAGCAGTGCCCCACCCACATCCAAATCTCTTAGCCAATCGTGGGAAGGCAGGGATGGCGTTGGAGAGGAGAACGGAGGGAGCGGCATCGCCACTCGAGGCGGAGTGACACTGCCAGAGAACTGGGAGCTGGCCTTCAGTAACTCAGGAGAGGCTTACTACATAGAGTGAGTAGAGACAGGAGAGGAGAGAGGAGAGAGAGGAGAGAGAGTTTTACTACATAGAGTGAGTAGAGACAGGAGAGAGAGAGAGGAGAGAGAGGAGAGAGTTTTACTACATAGAGTGAGTAGAGACAGGAGAGAGAGGAGAGAGAGTTTTACTACATAGAGTAGAGACAGGAGAGAGAGGAGAGAGCTTTACTACAGAGTGAGTAGAGACAGGAGAGAGAGAGGAGAGAGAGGAGAGAGAGTTTTACTACATAGAGTAGAGACAGGAGAGAGAGGAGAGAGCTTTACTACATAGAGTGAGTAGAGAGAGAGAGGAGAGAGAGGAGAGAGAGTTTTACTACATAGAGTAGAGACAGGAGAGAGAGGAGAGAGTTTTACTACAGAGTGAGTAGAGACAGGAGAGAGAGAGAGGAGAGAGAGGAGAGAGAGTTTTACTACATAGAGTAGAGACAGGAGAGAGAGGAGAGAGTTTTACTACATAGAGTGAGTAGAGACAGGAGAGAGAGAGGAGAGAGTTTTACTACATAGAGTAGAGACAGGAGAGAGAGGAGAGAGTTTTACTACATAGAGTGAGTAGAGACAGGAGAGAGAGAGAGGAGAGAGAGGAGAGAGAGTTTTACTACATAGAGTAGAGACAGGAGAGAGAGGAGAGAGTTTTACTACATAGAGTGAGTAGAGACAGGAGAGAGAGAGAGGAGAGAGAGAGGAGAGAGAGAGAGAGTTTTACTACATAGAGTGAGTAGAGACAGGAGAGAGAGAGGAGAGAGAGAGGAGAGAGAGAGAGTTTTACTACATAGAGTGAGTAGAGACAGGAGAGAGAGATAGGAGAGAGAGAGGCTTACTACATAGAGTAGAAACAGGAGAGAGAGAGGCTTACTACATAGAGTAGAGACAGGAGAGAGAGGAGAGAGAGAGTTTTACTACATAGAGTGAGTAGAGACAGGAGAGAGAGATAGGAGAGAGAGAGAGGAGAGAGAGAGGCTTACTACATAGAGTAGAGACAGGAGAGGGGGAGGAGAGAGAGAGGAGAGAGAGAGAGTTTTACTATATAGAGTAGAGACAGGAGAGAGAGAGAGAGGAGAGAGAGGAGAGAGAGAGGAGAGAGAGTTTTACTACATAGAGTGAGTAGAGACAGGAGAGAGAGGAGAGAGGACAGAGAGAGTTTTACTACATATAGTAGAGACAGGAGAGAGAGAGAGGAGAGAGAGAGAGAGAGAGAGGAGAGAGAGAGAGTTTTACTACATAGAGAGAGTAAACAGAGACAGGGGAGAGAGGAGGAGAGAGAGGAGAGAGGACAGAGAGAGTTTTACTACATATAGTAGAGACAGGAGAGAGAGAGAGGAGAGAGAGATAGGAGAGAGAGGAGAGAGTTTTACTACATAGAGTAGAGACAGGAGAGAGAGAGGAGAGCTTTACTACATAGAGAGAGGAGAGAGAGGAGAGCTTTACTACATAGACAGAGGAGAGAGAGGAGAGTTTTACTACATAGAGAGAGGAGAGAGAGGAGAGTTTTACTACATAGAGAGAGGAGAGTTTTACTACATAGAGAGAGGAGAGTTTTACTACATAGAGAGAGGAGAGTTTTACTACATAGAGAGAGGAGAGAGAGGAGAGAGAGGAGAGTTTTACTACATAGAGAGAGGAGAGCTTTACTACATAGAGAGAGGAGAGAGAGGAGAGAGAGGAGAGGTTTACTAGATAGAGAGAGGAGAGGTTTACTACATAGAGAGAGGAGAGAGAGGAGAGAGAGGAGAGGAGAGAGAGGAGAGCGAGGAGAGAGAGGAGAGTTTTACTACATAGAGAGAGGAGAGCTTTACTACATAGAGAGAGGAGGGAGTAGAGAGGAGAGAGAGGAGAGAGAGATAGGAGAGAGAGAGAGTTTTACTACATAGAGTAGAGACAGGAGAGAGAGAGGAGAGAGGAGAGAGAGATAGGAGAGAGGTTAACTATATAGAGTAGAGACAGGAGAGAGAGGAGAGGAGAGAGAGAGAGTTTTACTACATAGAGTAGAGACAGGAGAGAGAGAGGAGAGAGAGGAGAGAGAGATAGGAGAGAGGTTAACTATATAGAGTAGAGACAGGAGAGAGAGGAGAGGAGAGAGAGAGAGTTGTACTACATAGAGTAGACAGGAGAGAGAGGAGAGAGAGAGAGAGAGAGGAGAGAGTTTTACTACATAGAGTAGAGACAGGAGAGAGAGAGAGGAGAGAGAGGAGAGAGACAGTTTTACTACATAGAGTAGAGACAGGAGAGAGAGATAGGAGAGAGAGGAGAGAGAGATAGGAGAGATGAGAGAGTTTTACTACTTAGAGTAGAGACAGGAGAGAGAGATAGGAGAGAGAGATAGGAGAGAGGAGAGAGTTTTACTACATAGAGTAGAGACAGGAGAGAGAGAGAGGAGAGAGAGGAGAGAGAGATAGGAGAGAGGTTAACTATATAGAGTAGAGACAGGAGAGAGAGGAGAGGAGAGAGAGAGAGTTTTACTACATAGAGTAGAGACAGGAGAGAGAGGAGAGAGAGAGAGAGGAGAGAGTTTTACTACATAGAGTAGAGACAGGAGAGAGAGATAGGAGAGAGAGAGTTTTACTACATAGAGTAGAGACAGGAGAGAGAGAGAGAGAGGAGAGAGAGAGTTTTACTACATAGAGAGAGGAGAGAGAGGAGAGCTTTACTACATAGAGAGAGGAGAGAGAGGAGAGCTTTACTACATAGACAGAGGAGAGAGAGAGAGTTTTACTACATAGAGAGAGGAGAGCTTTACTACATAGAGAGAGGAGAGAGAAGAGAGAGAGAGTTTTACTACATAGAGAGAGGAGAGAGAGGAGAGAGAGGAGAGTTTTACTACATAGAGAGAGGAGAGAGAGGAGAGAGAGGAGAGCTTTACCACATAGAGAGAGGAGAGAGAGGAGAGAGAGGAGAGTTTTACTACATAGAGAGAGGAGAGAGAGGAGAGGAGAGAGAGGAGAGAGAGGAGAGTTTTACTACATAGAGAGAGGAGAGAGAGGAGAGTTTTACTACGTAGAGAGAGGAGAGAGAGGAGAGTTTTACTATGTAGAGAGAGGAGAGTTTTACTACGTAGAGAGAGGAGAGTTTTACTACATAGAGAGAGGAGAGTTGTACTACGTAGAGAGAGGAGAGTTTTACTACATAGAGAGAGGAGAGTTGTACTACGTAGAGTTTAGAGAGAATATAACTTTACTACATAGAGAGAGGAGAGTTGTACTACGTAGAGTTTAGAGAGAATATTACTTTACTACATAGAGAGAGGAGAGTGTAGAGCTTATGATGATTAGGTTGGTGGTGATAATGATGATGATGGTGGAGGCGGTGAACTCTTCCTCCCCTCAGTCACATCTCTAAGACAACCAGCTGGCTGGACCCCAGAGATCAGAGCAGGGAGATCCTCAGCGAGACAGACAGTGAGTCTACCTACCTTATCCTCCTCTGTCTCCCCTGTCAGCTCTCAAATTCATCTCTTGACATTATTAGAAATATAATTTACACAACCCCCCCTATATCCCCATTTCCTACCCGTACTCCCCATCCTCTCCCTCCTACCCCCTCTCTCTCCCCCTATATCTCCCTCCTTCTCATCCCCTCCCATACTGTCTCTCATCTCCCTTTGTCGCTTTCATGTTTTGTCGGTTGTTATCTAGCACTGAGACAGCATTCAGTTCTACTGAAATGGAGTCGTGAATTAGAGATATATATATTTTCATATTGTCGTCTGCTCGTGATACATATATGTCTGTTAGCCATGAGACTACATATTTTCATCATTGAGCTGCAGAGGGCGCCAGAGAATCAGTTGTTAAACCTGTTCAGAGACACCCGCCGTGCGGTAGCTCTGTCTTGCCTGTTATGTGAATACACATCGACAGTCTATCATAGATATATGTGGATACACATAGACAGTCTATCATAGATATATGTGGATACACATAGACAGTCAATCATAGATATATGTGGATACACATGGACAGTCTATCATAGATATATGTGAATACACATCGACAGTCTATCATAGATATATGTGGATACACATGGACAGTCTATCATAGATATATGTGAATACACATCGACAGTCTATCATAGATATATGTGGATACACATGGACAGTCTATCATAGATATATGTGGATACACATCGACAGTCTATCATAGATATATGTGGATACACATAGACAGTCAATCATAGATATATGTGAATACACATAGACAGTCAATCATAGATATATGTGGATACACATAGACAGTCTATCATAGATATATGTGGATACACATAGACAGTCTATCATAGATATATGTGGATACACATAGACAGTCTATCATAGATATATGTGGATACACATCGACAGTCTATCATAGATATATGTGAATACACATAGACAGTCTATCATAGATATATGTGAATACACATAGACAGTCTATCATAGATATATGTGAATACACATAGACAGTCTATCATAGATATATGTGAATACACATAGACAGTCTATCATAGATATATGTGAATACACATAGACAGTCTATCATAGATATATGTGGATACACATAGACAGTCTATCATAGATATATGTGAATACACATAGACAGTCTATCATAGATATATGTGAATACACATAGACAGTCTATCATAGATATATGTGAATACACATGGACAGTCTATCATAGATATATGTGGATACACATAGACAGTCTATCATAGATATATGTGAATACACATGGACAGTCTATCATAGATATATGTGGATACACATCAACAGTCTATCATAGATATATGTGGATACACATAGACAGTCTATCATAGATATGTGGATACACATAGACAGTCAATCATAGATATATGTGGATACACATGGACAGTCTATCATAGATATATGTGAATACACATGGACAGTCTATCATAGATATATGTGGATACACATAGACAGTCTATCATAGATATATGTGGATACACATCAACAGTCTATCATAGATATATGTGGATACACATAGACAGTCTATCATAGATATATGTGGATACACATAGACAGTCTATCATAGATATATGTGGATACACATAGACAGTCTATCATAGATATATGTGGATACACATAGACAGTCAATCATAGATATATGTGAATACACATAGACAGTCTATCATAGATATATGTGGATACACATAGACAATCTATCATAGATATATGTGAATACACATCGACAGTCTATCATAGATATATGTGAATACACATAGACAGTCTATCATAGATATATGTGAATACACATAGACAGTCTATCATAGATATATATGGATACACATAGACAGTCAATCATAGATATATGTGGATACACATAGACAGTCTATCATAGATATATGCGAATACACATAGACAGTCTATCATAGATATATGTGGATACACATAGACAGTCTATCATAGATATATGTGGATACACATGGACAGTCTATCATGGATATATGTGGATACACATAGACAGTCTATCATAGATATATGTGGATACACATAGACAGTCTATCATAGATATATGTGGATACACATAGACAGTCTATCATAGATATATGTGGATACACATAGACAGTCTATCATAGATATATGTGAATACACATAGACAGTCTATCATAGATATATGTGAATACACATAGACAGTCTATCATAGATATATGTGGATACACATAGACAGTCTATCATAGATATAGCGAGAAGTCGCCTGGCCTGTGCAATCTGAGAGACGTCTGGAGAAACCAGGACTGGTTTGACTTTAATGAGACAAGCCCTGGGTAAATAAAAAACCCTAAATACTAGGCGGAGGTAGGATCCTTACAACAGGAAACTAATGGTCTGTGTCCCTGTCCCCTGCCAGTACCTGCTTTCACGGACCAGCCAGCAGAGCTGAAGGGCTACTCCATCCACACCCGTCTGTCTAAAGGGCTGCAGGGTTTCGGCTTCAACATAGTGGGAGGAAGCAGGCACAGAGAGTTTCTCCAGGTCTACAGCGTTACACCAGGAGGACCACCTGCCCTCAACACAGGTAGCATTAACACAAGTAGCATTAACACAGGTAGCATTAACACAGGTAGCATTAACACTGGTAGCATTAACACAGGTAGCATTAACACAGGTAGGACTAACACAGGTAGGATTAACACAGGTAGGATTAACACAGGTAGGACTAACACAGGTAGGTTTAACACAGGTAGGACTAACACAGGTATGCTTAACACAGGTAGGATTAACACAGGTAGGATTAACACAGGTAGGATTAACACAGGTAGGACTAACACAGGTAGGTTTAACACAGGTATGCTTAACACAGGTATGCTTAACACAGGTATGCTTAACACAGGTAGGATTAACACAGGTAGGATAAACACAGGTAGGACTAACACAGGTAGGACTAACACAGGTAGGACTAACACAGGTAGGACTAACACAGGTAGGATTAACACAGGTAGGATAGACACAGGTAGGACTAACACAGGTAGGATTAACGCAGATAGGACTAACACAGGTAGAATTAACACAGGTAGGATTAACACAGGTAGGATAAACACAGGTAGGTTAGACACAGGTAGGACTAACACAGGTATGCTTAACACATGTAGGATTAACACAGGTAGGACTAACACAGGTAGGACTAACACAGGTAGTACTAACACAGGTAGGACTGACACAGGTAGGACTGACACAGGTAGGACTGACACAGGTAGGACAGACACAGGTAGGTCAGACACAGGTAGGTCAGACACAGGTAGGATAGACACAGGTAGGATAGACACAGGTAGGATAAACACAGGCAGGATAAACACAGGCAGGATAAACACAGGTAGGATAAACACAGGTAGGATAAACACAGGTAGGATTGACACAGGTAGGATTGACACAGGTAGGATTGACACAGGTAGGATTGACACAGGTAGGATTGACACAGGTAGGATTGACACAGGTAGGATAGACACAGGTAGGATAGACACAGGTAGGATTGACACAGGTAGGATTGACACAGGTAGGATTGACACAGGTAGGCTTGACACTGGTATGTTTAACACAGGTAGGTTGACACGGTATGTTTAACACAGGTACACTCACCATAGGTAGCATAACCTCAAGCTAGTCATAAATAACAGTGGTTATTGAGTTGTTGTTATTTCTGGAGGCCTGTACTGGTGAGACTGAGAGACGGAGCAAGAGAGTTGAAAATATTTGAAGGGAGTTGAAGATTTGAAGGGAGTTGAAGTTTGAACGGAGTTGAAAATTTGAAGAGAGTTGAAGATTTGAAGAGAGTTGAAGATTTGAAGAGAGTTGAAGATTTGAAGGGAGTTGAAGATTTGAAGAGTTCAAAATTTGAAGAGAGTTCAAAATTTGAAGAGAGTTCAAAATTTGAAGAGAGTTCAAAATTTGAAGAGAGTTGAAGGTTTGAAGAGAGTGGAAGATTTGAAGAGAGTTGAAGATTTGAAGAGTTGAAGATTTGAAGAGAGTTGAAGATTTGAAGGGAGTTGAAGATTTGAAGAGAGTTGAAGATTTGAAGAGAGTTGAAGATTTGAAGAGAGTTGAAGATTTGAAGAGAGTTGAAGATTTGAAGAGAGTTGAAGTTTTGAAGAGAGTTGAAGTTTTGAAGAGAGTTGAAGATTTGAAGGGAGTTGAAGATTTGAAGAGTTCAAAATTTGAAGAGAGTTCAAAATTTGAAGAGAGTTGAAGGTTTGAAGAGAGTGGAAGATTTGAAGAGAGTTGAAGATTTGAAGGGAGTTGAAGATTTGAAGAGTTGAAGATTTGAAGAGAGTTGAAGATTTGAAGGGAGTTGAAGATTTGAAGAGAGTTGAAGATTTGAAGATTTGAAGGGAGTTGAAGATTTGAAGGGAGTTGAAAATTTGAAGAGAGTTGAAGATTTGAAGATTTGAAGAGAGTTGAAGATTTGAAGAGAGTTGAAGATTTGAAGATTTGAAGGGAGTTGAAGATTTGAAGGGAGTTGAAAATTTGAAGGGAGTTGAAGATTTGAAGGAGGTTGAAGATTTGAAGGGAGGATTAAAGATAAAAACAAGCCTGTTTCTAGTCTCTCTGCTATATCCTCTATCTGCCCTTTCATTGCCCTTTTCTCTTTCTCGATCTCTATCTCTCTCCTTTCATTGCTTTCTCCTCTCTCACCCACTCTCTCCCTCCCTCTCTCTCTCTGTGTCCCAAATTATAGTGATGTGTGTGTGAACATAATCTCCTGAACATAATCTCCAGAAGGGTATAATACACAGAGCAGAAATAGAAACTCAACAATTTCAACAATTTTCACTGAGTTACAGTTCGTCTAAGGAAATCTTGTCAATTAAAATCAATTCATTGGGCCCTAATCTCTGAAAGTTCACATGATGGGCAAGGGGTAGATTGTATGTGTAGATTTCAGCTCATGAAACGTGGGACGAACACTTTACGTGTGTTCACATTTGGGGCGGCCGGGTAGCCTAGTGGTTAGAGCGGTGGACTAGTAACCGGAAGGTTGCAAGTTCAAACCCCCGAGCTGACAAGGTACAAATCTGTCGTTCTGCCCCTAACAGGCAGTTAACCCACTGTTCCTAGGCCGTCATTGAAAATAAGAATTTGTTCTTAACTGACTTGCCTAGTAAAATAAAGGTAAAATAAAAATATATTTTTTCAGTATTCAATTTTTTTTTGTTCTGATTCATTAAGAAATCTACATTTAGATACCTGTATGTGGTTTTTGGTTGTTGAGTCAATTAGACCATGCCAATTTCAAGTTTTTCTTTTAAAAATAAAACACTGTTTCAGAATATTTAGTATTTAGGTAAATTTGCTGGCTAAGTCCTTGATCCTGCTTTGTAGTGGTATACCCTTCCCATCTACACCTCATCCTAATCCTGCTCTGCACGCCCTAGAATATAATCACACTGACACACACACACACACACACACACACACACACACACACACACGCTATCTCCTCTCATACAAATGTGGTGCAACAAGCCTCTACTGGCAGCTACAGTCATCCTATATTCACTCAATGATACTGAAGGTAAACTAAATACTGAAATTATATATTGTAGTGGATGCTATAACACATGATCTATTGTGGTGTATGATACAACACATTATCTATTGTAGTGGATGATATAACACATGATCCATTATCTCTCTCTCTCTCTCTCTCTCTGTCTCTCTGTCTGTCTCTCTCTCTCTCTCTCTCTCTCTCTCTCTCCTGTTGGTCTCTGTCTCTCTCCTGTTGGTCTTTGTCTCTCTCCTATTGGTCTCTGTCTCTCTCTCTCTGTATCTCTCTCTCCCCACCTTTCTCTCTCTGTCTCTGTCTCTGTCTCTGTCTCTGTCTCTGTCTCTCTCTCTCTCTCTCTCTCTCTCTCTCTCTCTCTCTCTCTCTCTCTCTCTCTCTCTCTCTCTCTGTTCTCCAGCTGATATCCTGGTCTACATCAATGACAGCTGTGTCCTGGGTCTGTCTCATAAAGAGGTGGTAGAGATGTTGAAGTCTGTCCCCATGGGTCACAGTGTGGACGTTGTGTTACGGAGAGGCTATCCCATGCTCTACAACCCAGACGGCTGTCCCAAACAACCCCTGACCTCCTCTCCTCGGGAAGCCCTCAGCGCTGCAGCCACTCCTCCCTCCACAGCCACTGCCCTGTTCCTTTCCTGTCCCAGCCCTGCTGAGCCCCCCCACACCCACCCCCCCGGCCTGGCTAACCTCAACCGGACCCTGTCTCATCACAACGGCAACTATCTCAGAGTGGTGGGAAACTCGGGGTCGGGGCTGGACGCTAACGGAAACGCGGCAGCACTGGTCTCCGCACCACCCTCCTACCCGCTGTCTAACGGTGTCCCGGGCTCTTCTGCCAGCTCAGCCTGTGCCCCCTCCTCCTCTCACAGTAGGGGCATCCCCCCTCCTCCCCCTCCTGAATCAACCTCCGCGTCCACCAGCCAGAGTGACTCAGAGGCCTTGGGTGGATGGACACAAAGGTAACTAACCCTAAATAACTATGTGACCAACTAACTAACTAACCCTAACTAACCAATTGCCAAGATGGACTGAGTTCACAGCTGATGATCTTGGCCATGTTGTTATAATCTCAACCCGGGAACAGCCAGAAGAGGTCACCCCTCATAGCCTGGTTCCTCTCTAGGTTTCTTCCTAGGTTCTGGCCTTTCTAGGGAGTTTTTCCTATGCACTGTGCTTCTACACCTGTATTGCTTGCTGTTTGGGGTTTTAGGCTGGGTTTCTGTACAGCACTTTGAGATATCAGCTGATGTACGAAGGGCTATATAAATACATTTGATTTCATGATATGAGAGAAAAGTGCTGCCTATGGTTCGAACACAAAGTTAAGTGCAATCAGATCAGATGTGCAGTTCACAGTTCTTAGTTTCCTGTGTGTCAGTCGGGTACAGAATATCATTAACGCCTCTCTTCCTCCTCTTCCTCCTCTTCCTCCTCTTCCCTCTCAGATGGTCTCTGATGCGCTACAATGGTAACTCCCTCCCCACCTCCTCCTCCATGGTCCACCATCGGAGTGACCTCTCCACCTCCACCCTGCCCATCTCCCTGTCCAAGACGGAGGTGGGCACCGCCACCACTCCTGGTGCCCCCTGCCAGCGGCCTCCCGTGCCCCAGACGTCCCTCATGGCCGGCCCGCCTACGGAGGTCCCCCCTTGTGGCTTCAACGGCTGCCCCGCCAGCGCCCACCCCCGGGTGAGCCACAGCCCGACCAGCGAGGGTGTACCTGTAGGGTCTGGAGGAGGGGAGCTGCTCCCTGTGCCCCTAGGGAGGAGTGAGGGGGGTGGGATGGGGTTCAGTGTGACGGCGGGGGGGAAGGGGGGGCAGCTGGCCCTGGTGAAGAGGGTCTGGGACAGAAGGCAGTGCTCCTCCCTGCAGACAGGGGATGCTATAGTGAAGATCGATGGAGCTGACGTGCAGAGTCTCAGCTTCGCTCAGGTACAGTAGGACTGGCTTCGGAGACAGCTCTACGGTTACAGACCGTCATTTGGTTTGGTTATGAAGTTGATTGTCATTTATTTCAGCAACCCTCAATAGTAATCATCAATCTCTGGAGTAAGTTTATTCTGACAACATTCAGTAATCTTATTGGCATTTGGAATGACACAGAAAGACAGAATAGCTGTAAGGTTTACTAGATGACAGAATAGCTGTAAGGTTTACTAGATGACAGAAGAGCTTTAAGGTTTACTAGATGACAGAAGAGCTGTAAGGTTTACTAGATGACAGAAGAGCTTTAAGGTTTACTAGATGACAGAAGAGCTTTAAGGTTTACTAGATGACAGAAGAGCTTTAAGGTTTACTATATGACAGAAGAGCTTTAAGGTTTACTAGATGACAGAATAGCTGTAAGGTTTACTAGATGACAGAAGAGCTTTAAGGTTTACTAGATGACAGAAGAGCTTTAAGGTTTACTAGATGACAGAAGAGCTGTAAGGTTTACTAGATGACAGAAGAGCTTTAAGGTTTACTAGATGACAGAAGAGCTTTAAGGTTTACTAGAGGACAGAAGAGCTTTAAGGTTTACTAGATGACAGAAGAGCTTTAAGGTTTACTAGATGACAGAAGAGCTTTAAGGTTTACTAGATGACAGAAGAGCTTTAAGGTTTACTAGATGACAGAAGAGCTTTAAGGTTTACTATATGACAGAAGAGCTTTAAGGTTTACTAGATGACAGAAGAGCTTTAAGGTTTACTAGATGACAGAAGAGCTTTAAGGTTTACTAGATGACAGAAGAGCTGTAAGGTTTACTAGATGACAGAAGAGCTGTAAGGTTTACTAGATGACTGGATGGCCGAAGAGCTTTAAGGTTTACTAGATGACAGAAGAGCTTTAAGGTTTACTAGATGACAGAAGAGCTGTAAGGTTTACTAGATGACTGGATGGCCGAAGAGCTTTAAGGTTTACTAGATGACAGAATAGCTGTAAGGTTTACTAGATGACAGAAGAGCTGTAAGGTTTACTAGATGACAGAATAGCTGTAAGGTTTACTAGATGACAGAATAGCTTTAAGGTTTACTAGATGACAGAAGAGCTTTAAGGTTTACTAGATGACAGAAGAGCTTTAAGGTTTACTAGATGACAGAAGAGCTTTAAGGTTTACTAGATGACAGAAGAGCTTTAAGGTTTACTAGATGACAGAAGAGCTGTAAGGTTTACTAGATGACAAAAGAGCTTTAAGGTTTACTAGATGACAGAATAGCTTTAAGGTTTACTAGATGACAGAATAGCTGTAAGGTTTACTAGATGACAGAAGAGCTTTAAGGTTTACTAGATGACAGAAGAGCTGTAAGGTTTACTAGATGACTGGATGGCCGAAGAGCTTTAAGGTTTACTAGATGACAGAAGAGCTTTAAGGTTTACTAGATGACAGAAGAGCTTTAAGGTTTACTAGATGACAGAAGATCTGTAAGGTTTACTAGATGACAGAAGAGCTTTAAGGTTTACTATATGACAGAAGAGCTGTAAGGTTTACTAAATGACAGAAGAGCTTTAAGTTTTACTATATGACAGAAGAGCTTTAAGGTTTACTAGATGACAGAAGAGCTGTAAGGTTTACTAGATGACAGAAGAGCTTTAAGGTTTACTAGATGACAGAAGAGCTTTAAGGTTTACTAGATGACAGAAGAGCTTTAAGGTTTACTAGATGACTGGATGGCCGAAGAGCTTTAAGGTTTACTAGATGACAGAAGAGCTTTAAGGTTTACTAGATGACAGAAGAGCTTTAAGGTTTACTAGATGACAGAATAGCTGTAAGGTTTACTAAATGACAGAAGAGCTGTAAGGTTTACTAGATGACAGAAGAACTTTAAGGTTTACTAGATGACAGAAGAGCTTTAAGGTTTACTAGATGACAGAATAGCTTTAAGGTTTACTAGATGACAGAAGAGCTTTAAGGTTTACTAGATGACAGAATAGCTGTAAGGTTTACTAGATGACTGGATGGCCGAAGAGGTTTAAGGTTTACTAGATGACAGAAGAGCTTTAAGGTTTACTAGATGACAGAAGAGCTTTAAGGTTTACTAGATGACAGAAGATCTGTAAGGTTTACTAGATGACAGAAGAGCTTTAAGGTTTACTAGATGACAGAAGAGCTTTAAGGTTTACTAAATGACAGAAGAGCTTTAAGGTTTACTAGATGACAGAAGAGCTGTAAGGTTTACTAAATGACAGAAGAGCTTTAAGGTTTACTAGTTGACATGATGACATAAGAGCTGTAAGGTTTACTAGTTGACAGAAGAGCTTCAAGGTTTACTAGATGACAGGAAGTTGTAAGGTTTACTGGATGTTAGAATACCTTCATGTGAAGAAGGTGTCCCTTTCGTGTGAGATGTAAATTAACCAATATTTTGACCTATGTTTATGGTGACCTGTATATTAATGTTGTCCTATATAATAATGTTGACCTGTATGATAATGTTGACCTGTATAGTAATGTTGACCTGTATGATAATGTTGACCTATATAATAATGTTGACCTATATAATAATGTTGACCTATATAATAATGTTGACCTGTATAATAATGTGGTCCCGTATAATAATGTTGACCTATATAATAATGTTGACCTGTATAATAATGTTGACCTGTATAATAATGCTGACCTGTATAATAATGGTGACCTATATAATAATGGTGACCTATATAATAATGTTGACCTGTATAATAATGTTGACCTGTATAATAATGTTGACCTGTATAATAATGGTGACCTGTATAATAATGGTGACCTATATAATAATGTTGACCTATATAATAATGTTGACCTGTATAATAATGTTGACCTGTATAATAATGTTGACCTGTATAATAATGTTGACCTGTATAATAATGGTGACCTGTATAATAATGTTGACCTGTATAATAATGTTGACCTGTATAATAATGGTGACCTGTATAATAATGCTGACCTGTATAATAATGCTGACCTGTATAATAATGTTGACCTATATAATAATGTAGACCTGTATAATAATGTTGACCTGTATAATAATGTGGTCCCGTATAATAATGCTGACCTGTATAATAATGTTGACCTGTATGATAATGTTGACCTGTATAATAATGCTGACCTGTATAATAATGGTGACCTATATAATAATGGTGACCTATATAATAATGTTGACCTGTATAATAATGTTGACCTGTATAATAATGTTGACCTGTATAATAATGGTGACCTGTATAATAATGGTGACCTATATAATAATGTTGACCTATATAATAATGTTGACCTGTATAATAATGTTGACCTGTATAATAATGTTGACCTGTATAATAATGTTGACCTGTATAATAATGGTGACCTGTATAATAATGTTGACCTGTATAATAATGTTGACCTGTATAATAATGGTGACCTGTATAATAATGTTGACCTATATAATAATGTTGACCTGTATAATAATGTTGACCTGTATAATAATGTTGACCTGTATGATAATGTTGACCTGTATAATAATGCTGACCTGTATAATAATGTTGACCTATATAATAATGTAGACCTGTATAATAATGTTGACCTGTATGATAATGTGGTCCCGTATAATAATGCTGACCTGTATAATAATGTTGACCTGTATGATAATGTTGACCTGTATAATAATGCTGACCTGTATAATAATGGTGACCTATATAATAATGGTGACCTATATAATAATGTTGACCTGTATAATAATGTTGACCTGTATAATAATGTTGACCTGTATAATAATGGTGACCTGTATAATAATGGTGACCTATATAATAATGTTGACCTATATAATAATGTTGACCTGTATAATAATGTTGACCTGTATAATAATGTTGACCTGTATAATAATGTTGACCTGTATAATAATGGTGACCTGTATAATAATGTTGACCTGTATAATAATGTTGACCTGTATAATAATGGTGACCTGTATAATAATGGTGACCTATATAATAATGTTGACCTATATAATAATGTTGACCTGTATAATAATGTTGACCTGTATAATAATGTTGACCTGTATGATAATGTTGACCTGTATAATAATGCTGACCTGTATAATAATGTTGACCTATATAATAATGTAGACCTGTATAATAATGTTGACCTGTATGATAATGTGGTCCCGTATAATAATGCTGACCTGTATAATAATGTTGACCTGTATGATAATGTTGACCTGTATAATAATGCTGACCTGTATAATAATGTAGACCTGTATAATAATGTTGACCTGTATAATAATGTTGACCTGTATAATAATGGTGACCTGTATAATAATGTTGACCTGTATAATAATGTTGACCTGTATAATAATGTTGACCTATATAATAATGTTGACCTGTATAATAATGTTGACCTGTATGATAATGTTGACCTGTATAATAATGCTGACCTGTATAATAATGTTGACCTATATAATAATGTAGACCTGTATAATAATGTTGACCTGTATAATAATGTTGACCTGTATGATAATGTGGTCCCGTATAATAATGCTGACCTGTATAATAATGTTGACCTGTATGATAATGTTGACCTGTATAATAATGCTGACCTGTATAATAATGTAGACCTGTATAATAATGTTGACCTGTATAATAATGTTGACCTGTATAATAATGCTGACCTGTATAATAATGTTGACCTATATAATAATGTTGACCTGTATAATAATGTTGACCTGTATAATAATGTGGTCCCGTATAATAATGCTGGCCTGTATAACAATGTTGACCTGTATAATAATGCTGACCTGTATAATAATGTTGACCTATATAATAATGTTGACCTGTATAATAATGTTGACCTGTATAATAATGTGGTCCCGTATAATAATGCTGACCTGTATAATAATGTTGACCTGTTTAATAATGCTGACCTGTATAATAATGTTGACCTATATAATAATGTTGACCTGTTTAATAATGCTGACCTGTATAGTAATGTTGACCTATATAATAATGTTGACCTGTTTAATAATTCTGACCTGTATAGTAATGTTGACCTATATAATAATGTTGACCTATATAATAACGTAGACCTATATAATAATGCTGACCTGTATGATAATGTTGGCCTATATAATAATGTTGACCTATATAATAATGGTGACCTGTATAATAATGTTGACCTGTATGGTAATGTTGACCTGTATGATAACGTTGACCTATATAATAATGTTGACCTATATAATAATGGTGACCTGTATAATAATGTTGACCTATATAATAATGTTGACCTGTATAATAATGTTGACCTATATAATAACGTAGACCTGTATAATAATGTTGACCTATATAATAATGTTGACCTGTATAATAATGTTGACCTGTATAGTAGTGTTGACCTGTATAATAATGTCGACCTCTATGATAATGTTGACCTGTATAATAATGTTGACCTATATAATAATGTTGACCTATATAATAATGTCAACCTGTTGAATAATGTTGACCTGTATGATAATGTTGACCCGTATAATAATGTCGACCTGTATGATAATGTTGACCCGTATAATAATGTTGACCTGTATGATAATGTTGACCTGTATAATAATGTTGACCTATATAATAATGTTGACCTGTTTTAACATTGAAGATGCAGAGGGTCCTTCAGGAGCACATCAAGCAGGGAGAAGTAATGCTGTTGGTTTACAGAGGAGGTGAGCACATTATCCTGTATAAATAATATTACTATTACAACCACAAATACACTGTATTTACCAATATAAATACTAGTAATACTAATATTACTACTACTACTAGCACAAATACACTAATATTACTACTACTACCACAAGTACACTATATTTACCTACTGTATATAAATACTGGTAATACTACTGCTGTTGATTGCCGAGTTGCAGTACCCTCATCCAGATTTACTTCCTTTTTAAATACTCTTAATGAACATCTAGCTGCAGTACTTTAGGTTGAAATACTCTTAATGAACATCTAGCTGCAGTACTTTAGGTTGAAATACTCTTAATGAACATCTAGCTTCAGTACTTTAGGTTGAAATACTCTTAATGAACATCTAGCTTCAGTACTTTAGGTTGAAATACTCTTAATGAACATCTAGCTGCAGTACTTTAGGTTGAAATACTCTTAATGAACATCTAGCTTCAGTACTTTAGGTTGAAATACTCTTAATGAACATCTAGCTTCAGTACTTTAGGTTGAAATACTCTTAATGAACATCTAGCTGCAGTACTTTAGGTTGAAATACTCTTAATGAACATCTAGCTTCAGTACTTTAGGTTGAAATACTCTTAATGAACATCTAGCTTCAGTACTTTAGGTTGAAATACTCTTAATGAACATCTAGCTTCAGTACTTTAGGTTGAAATACTCTTAATGTAACTTCAGTACTTTAGGTTGAAATACTCTTAATGTAACTTCAGTACTTTAGGTTTACATACTCTTAACTTCTTATGGCTGCAGGGGCAGTATTGAGTAGCTTGGATGAAAAGGTGCCCAGAGGTGCCCATATCAAACGGTCTGCTCCTCAGTCCCAGTGGCTAATATATACATATTATTATTAGTATTGGATAGAAAACACTCTGAAGTTTCTAAAACTGTTTGAATGATGTCTGTGAGTATAACAGATCTCATATGGCAGGCAAAAACCTGAGAAGAAATCCAAACAGGAAGTGGGAAATCTGAGGTGGGTCGATTTTTCAACACAGACCCTATTGAATACACAGTGGGATATTGGTTATGTTGCACTTCCTACGGCACTTTCGTCTTTAGAAACTTGTTTGAAGATTCTACTGTGAAGCGGGGCCGAACGAGAGAGGAATGAGTCAGAGGTCTGGCAGATTGCTACAGGCTCTGAGGCGCGTCACGAGAGAGTTAGCTCTCATTCCATTGCTTTTCTACAGACATCGTAATTCTCCTGTTGGAATATTATTGAAGTTTTATGTTAAAAACATCCTAAAGATTGATTCCATTGTCACGGGCGTCGTTGGAAGTAGACCAAAGTGCAGCGTGGTGGGCGTACATTTTCCTTTTTATTCAAAATGTCGCCAACAAAACAACAAACGAAAGACACAACCGTGAAGCTTACAGGGCATTATTGCAACAAACAAATTTAACCTCCCACACAGAAAGGAGGAAAAAGGGCTATCTAAGTATGGTTCCCAATCAGAGACAACGATAGACAGCTGTCCTTGAATGAGAACCATACCCGGCCAAAACATAGAAACACAAAATCATAGAGAACAACACATAGAATGCCCACCCCAAATCAGAATGCCCACCCCACCCTGACCAAACCAAATAGAGACATACAAAGGCTCTCAATGGTCAGGGCGTGACATCCATACATCGTTTGACATGTTTCTACGGACAGTAACGGAACTTTTTGACATTTTGTCTGCAACTAGGGAACGCGCTTCATGACTTTGGATTTGTTTTTCCAAACGTGCTAACAAAAGTAGCTCTTTGGACATAAATGATGCACATTATCAAACAAATCAAACATTTAGTGTGGAACTGGGATTCCTGGGAGTGCATTCTGATGAAGATCATCAAAGGTAAGGGAATATTTATAATGTTATTTCTGATTTCTGTTGACTCCAACATGGCGGATATCTCTATTTGTTTTCTGAATGCTGTTCTCAGATTATTGCATGGTTTGCTTTTTTGCTTTTTCCGTAAAGCTTTTTTGAAATCTGACACAGCGGTTGCATTAAGGAGAAGTGTATCTATAATTCAATGTCTAACACTTGTATTTTCATCGACATTTATAATGAGTATTTCTTCAAATTGATGTGGCTCTCTGCAATATCACCAGATGTTTTTTGGAACTACTGAACATAACGCGCCAATGTAACCTGAGATGTTTGGACATAAATATGAACTTTATCAAACAAAACATACATGTATTGTGTAACATGAAGTCCTATGAGTGTCATCTGATGAAGATCATCAAAGGTTAGTTATTACTTTTATCTATATTTGTGCTTTTTGTGACTCCTCTCTTTGGCTTGAAAAATGGCTGAATTTTTCTGTGAGTTGGCGGTGACCTATCATAATCGTTTGTGGTGCTTTCGCTGTAAAGCCTATTTGAAATTGGACACTGTGGTGGGATTAACAACAAGTTTACCTTTAAAACCGTATAAGATACATGTATGTTTGAGGAATTTTTATTATGAGATTTCTGTTGTTTTGAATTTGTCGCCCTGCACTTTCACTGGCTGTTGTCATATCGATCCCGTTAACGGAATTTCAGCCCTAAGAAGTTTTTAAAGTAACTTCGGTACTTTATGTTTAAATACTCTTAACGTAACGTCAGTACTTGGGGAATGAGGAGTTTAGGATCCTCCCATCGAAGCAGGAACCACTTTAGCTTTCAGACCAGGTTACTGGGTACAAAGTACAGGATGGATTCACCTCAGAGATTTAGTTCTCTCTGTGTTGGGTTCATGAATGACTTTTTAATGTGGTGAGTAGATGAACTGAACTGCTGTCTTATTATGCAAAACAGTGGAAAGTTTGTACGTAACACACAAATGAAAACAACACTAGACATAATGCCTATTGCCTAATGTTGGGACAATAAAGCTTTTTGAATCTATAATGTTGCTGTTGGAAATGGTAAATCATTATTGTTATGGCTAAGGTATTTTCTCTTCTCTCTTTCTCTTTGTCTCTCTCTTTGTCTCTCTCTTTGTCTCTTTCTCTCTCTCTCTCCAGGGTCCTTCCTCTCTCCTGTCTCCCCTAACCTCTACAAACCCTTCCCCTCTCCGCTTGGCCCCTCTTCCCTCTCTCACGGCCTCCCATCCCCATCCGACTTGCCTTCCACCTCCACCTCAGATGCCTTGGTGCCCCTGCACCTCCCCCCAAGCCACAGTGGCCTCGCCCCAGCCTCACCCTCCACTGAACTCCCCTCCTTGGTCCAGAGTACCTCCTTCCTGGACTCAGTCCCGGTAACCATCACCCTGGAGCCCAGGGACTGGCTAGGGATGGAGGAGGGTGGTGACCCTGGGCCTCCAGCCATGCCCCCTGGAGGTGGGGGAAGAGGGAGGTTGGGGCTGGGGGCCATGGCCAAGGGCCCGGTGGACGGTAGAAGGGGAAGGGCCCGGGTGCCAGTCATGGGTCAGGAAGTGGAGCTACGGAGACGGCCAGGGGAGGGGTTTGGCTTTGTCATCGCCTCACAGGACCTCGCCAATGGGGGTGAGTCGTTTATTGTCTATAACCTATTGCTGATCTAGGATCAGATCTCCCTCTGCCCATATAACATTATTGATTATGATCTAAAAGGCTAAACTGATCCCAGATCAGAACTCCTTCTCTGTGGCGTTTTGAGCCCGGTCTAGATATCCCCCCCCCCCCCCCCCCATCAGATGTGGTCCCTCTGAAGCTCTTCCCTTCTTCTTCTTCCTCTGTGGTTTTATTAATATAGAAGCACAGAATGCATTGTACCCATGTCCCTTTAGTGTAATCGTGTTAGCTTGTACTGAAGTGATCTGGTAAGTTTTCCCCCCATCTGTGTAATGTAACTGTGAAATTGACGTCAACATATTTTTATGTATCTTTTTGATGAAAGATACACTAAATCCAGTAAATGCTGTACAGGAACACAATATATGATATATTTTTTGGGTAAATTCTTACCAGGAACAAAATGATATATGATCAATTAACAGTCAGTGCTGTACAGAAACACAGAGTGATATATATGATCGATTTACAGTAGATACTGCACAGAAATACAGAATCATATGAAAATGGTATTGATCAATATTCTGTTCAACGGTATTTAGATTCTAGGTATTGATTGATATTCTCTTCAACAGTATCTTGATTCTAGGTATTGATCGATATTCTGGTCAACAGTATTTAGATTCTAGATATTGATCGATATTCTGTTCAACAGTATTTAGATTCTAGGTGTTGATAGATTCATCAGTTTCATCAATTTCATATTTCACATGAAAACATATGAAGACCACCAGGCTTAATTGAGATGTTTTATCTTGTAGTAATGTTGGTGCCTGCTGGAATTTCCTGAAATCTTTATTTTAGCAATACATAAAATATATATTTCATTTTTAAGGTCAGTAGGTGTCCAACGTAACAACAGGTGTGATGTGTGTTGGACGCAGTCACTCATCTATAGAGCCTGTCTGCCTTCCTGATTTCTGACTCTGTTAACCTTACTTGTGTCATATTGACACAAACAACAGAAACACGTGTTTTTTCAAACATGGTCCTGTTTTTTCAGTTGCTTTTTCAAAGGACAGTTCATTTCCTGTCTGATGTCTATGGAGCTTTATGGTATGTGTGTATTTGTATTTTCTTCTGCAATAAAGATGATGGCGCCACAATAAAACACATTTACAATAAGTCTATATCTAAAAAATATAATAATACATACAACCTAATGATATACAGTGCCTTGCGAAAGTATTCGGCCCCCTTGAACTTTGCGACCTTTTGCCACATTTCAGGCTTCAAACATAAAGATATAAAACAGTATTTTTTTGTGAAGAATCAACAACAAGTGGGACACAATCATGAAGTGGAACGACATTTATTGTATATTTCAAACTTTTTTAATAAATCAAAAACTGAAAAATTGGGCGTGCAAAATGATTCACTATTTACTAGCTGTCAGAGCAGCTCACAGATTACTGCACGTGTACAAAGCTCATCTGTAAATAGCCCATCCAATCTACCTCATCCACAGTATCTCTACTTGCGCATTCATCTTCTGCACATCCTACCATTCCAGTGTTTAATTGCTATATTGTAATTACTTTGCCACCATGGCCTATTTATTGCCTTACCTCCCTTATCCTACCTCATTTGTACATGCTGTATATAGATTATCCTACTGTTTTATTGAGTGTATGTTTGTAACTCTGTGTTGTTGTTTGTGTCAAACTGCTTTGCTTTATCTTGGCCAGGTCGCAGTTGTAAATGAGAACTTGTTCTCAACTGGCCTACCTGGTTATATAAAGGTGTTCTCAACTGGCCTACCTGGTTAAATAAAGGTGTTCTCAACTAGCCTACCTGGTTAAATAAAGGTGTTCTCAACTAGCCTACCTGGTTATATAAAGGTGTTCTCAACTGGCCTTCCTGGTTAAATAAAGGTGTTCTCAACTAGCCTACCTGGTTAAATAAAGGTGTTCTCAACTAGCCTACCTGGTTAAATAAAGGTGTTCTCAACTAGCCTACCTGGTTAAATAAAGGTGTTCTCAACTAGCCTACCTGGTTAAATAAAGGTGTTCTCAACTAGCCTACCTGGTTAAATAAAGGTGTTCTCAACTAGCCTACCTGGTTAAATAAAGGTGTTCTCAACTGGCCTACCTGGTTAAATAAAGGTGTTCTCAACTAGCCTACCTGGTTAAATAAAGGTGTTCTCAACTAGCCTACCTGGTTAAATAAAGGTGTTCTCAACTAGCCTACCTGGTTAAATAAAGGTGTTCTCAACTGGCCTACCTGGTTAAATAAAGGTGTTCTCAACTAGCCTACCTGGTTAAATAAAGGTGTTCTCAACTAGCCTACCTGGTTAAATAAAGGTGTTCTCAACTGGCCTACCTGGTTAAATAAAGGTGTTCTCAACTAGCCTACCTGGTTAAATAAAGGTGTTCTCAACTAGCCTACCTGGTTATATAAAGGTGTTCTCAACTGGCCTTCCTGGTTAAATAAAGGTGTTCTCAACTAGCCTACCTGGTTAAATAAAGGTGTTCTCAACTAGCCTACCTGGTTAAATAAAGGTGTTCTCAACTAGCCTACCTGGTTAAATAAAGGTGTTCTCAACTAGCCTACCTGGTTAAATAAAGGTGTTCTCAACTAGCCTACCTGGTTAAATAAAGGTGTTCTCAACTAGCCTACCTGGTTATATAAAGGTGAAATACATACAGTGCGTTACTTTTTCTACATTTTGTTGCGTTACAGCCTTTCTAACATGGTTTAAATAAAAAAGATTCCTCATCAATCTACACACAGTACCCAAAAATCCAAATCAAATCAAAATCAAATCAAATTTTATTTGTCACATACACATGGTTAGCAGATGTTAATGCGAGTGTAGCGAAATGCTTGTGCTTCTAGTTCCGACAATGCAGTAATAACCAACAAGTAATCTAACTAACAATTCCTAAACTACTGTCTTATACACAGTGTAAGGGGATAAAGAATATGTACATAAGGATATATGAATGAGTGATGGTACAGAGCAGCATAGGCAAGATACAGTAGATGGTATCGAGTACAGTATATACATATGAGATGAGTATGTAAACAAAGTGGCATAGTTAAAGTGGCTAGTGATACATGTATTACATAAGGATGCAGTCGATGATATAGAGTACAGTATATACGTATGCATATGAGATGAATAATGTAGGGTAAGTAACATTATATAAGGTAGCATTGTTTAAAGTGGCTAGTGATATATTTACATAATTTCCCATCAATTCCCATTATTAAAGTGGCTGGAGTTGAGTCAGTGTGTAGGCAGCAGCCACTCAATGTTAGTGGTGGCCGTTTAACAGTCTGATGGCCTTGAGATAGAAGCTGTTTTTCAGTCTCTCGGTCCCAGCTTTGATGCACCTGTACTGACCTCGCCTTCTGGATGATAGCGGGGTGAACAGGCAGTGGCTCGGGTGGTTGTTGTCCTTGATGATCTTTATGGCCTTCCTGTGACATCGGGTGGTGTAGGTGTCCTGGAGGGCAGGTAGTTTGGGTGGATCAATTCAGTTTGTCCGTTAAATGTGTATGCCGAGGAACTTAAAACTTCCTCCCATCTCCACTACTGTCCCATCCATGTGGATAGGGGGGTGCTCCCTCTGCTGTTCCATCGATGTGGATAGGGGGGTGCTCCCACTACTGTCCTGTCCATGTGGATAGGGGGGTGCTCCCTCTGCTGTCCCATCGATGTGGATAGGGGGGTGCTCCCTCTGCTGTCCTGTCGATGTGGATAGGGGGGTGCTCCCTCTGCTGTCCTGTCGATGTGGATAGGGGGGTGCTCCCACTACTGTCCTGTCCATGTGGATAGGGGGGTGCTCCCTCTGCTGTCCTGTCGATGTGGATAGGGGGGTGCTCCCTCTACTGTCCTGTCGATGTGGATAGGGGGGTGCTCCCTCTACTGTCCCATCGATGTGAATAGGGGGGTGCTCCCTCTGCTGTCCTGTCGATGTGGATAGGGGGGTGCTCCCTCTACTGTCCTGTCGATGTGGATAGGGGGGTGCTCCCTCTGCTGTCCTGTCGATGTGGATAGGGGGGTGCTCCCTCTGCTGTCCTGTCGATGTGAATAGGGGGGTGCTCCCTCTGCTGTCCTGTCGATGTGGATAGGGAGGTGCTCCCTCTGCTGTCCTGTCGATGTGAATAGGGGGGTGCTCCCTCTGCTGTCCTGTCCATGTGGATAGGGGGGTGCTCCCTCTACTGTCCTGTCCATGTGGATAGGGGGGTGCTCCCTCTGCTGTCCTGTCGATGTGGATAGGGGGGTGCTCCCTCTGCTGTCCTGTCGATGTGGATAGGGGGGTGCTCCCTCTGCTGTCCTGTCCATGTGGATAGGGGGTGCTCCCTCTGCTGTCCTGTCGATGTGGATAGGGGGTGCTCCCTCTGCTGTCCTGTCGATGTGGATAGGGGGGTGCTCCCTCTGCTGTCCTGTCGATGTGGATAGGGGGGTGCTCCCTCTGCTGTCCTGTCGATGTGGATAGGGGGGTGCTCCCTCTGCTGTCCTGTCGATGTGGATAGGGGGGTGCTCCCTCTGCTGTCCTGTCCATGTGGATAGGGGGGTGCTCCCTCTGCTGTCCTGTCGATGTGGATAGGGGGGTGCTCCCTCTGCTGTCCTGTCGATGTGGATAGGGGGGTGCTCCCTCTGCTGTCCTGTCCATGTGGATAGGGGGGTGCTCCCTCTGCTGTCCTGTCGATGTGGATAGGGGGGTGCTCCCTCTACTGTCCCATCGATGTGAATAGGGGGGTGCTCCCTCTACTGTCCCATCGATGTGAATAGGGGGGTGCTCCCTCTACTGTCCCATCGATGTGAATAGGGGGGTGCTCCCTCTACTGTCCCATCGATGTGAATAGGGGGGTGCTCCCTCTGCTGTCCCATCGATGTGAATAGGGGGGTGCTCCCTCTACTGTCCCATCGATGTGAATAGGGGGTGCTCCTCTGCTGTCCTGTCGATGTGGATAGGGGGTGCTCCCTCTGCTGTCCTGTCCATGTGGATAGGGGGTGCTCCCTCTACTGTCCCATCGATGTGAATAGGGGGGTGCTCCCTCTGCTGTCCCATCGATGTGGATAGGGGGGTGCTCCCTCTGCTGTCCTGTCGATGTGGATAGGGGGGTGCTCCCTCTGCTGTCCTGTCCATGTGGATAGGGGGGTGCTCCCTCTGCTGTTCCATCGATGTGGATAGGGGGGTGCTCCCTCTGCTGTCCTGTCCATGTGGATAGGGGGGTGCTCCCTCTGCTGTCCTGTCGATGTGGATAGGGGGGTGCTCCCTCTGCTGTCCTGTCCATGTGGATAGGGGGTGCTCCCTCTGCTGTTCCATCGATGTGGATAGGGGGTGCTCCCTCTGCTGTCCTGTCCATGTGGATAGGGGGGTGCTCCCTCTGCTGTCCTGTCGATGTGGATAGGGGGGTGCTCCCTCTGCTGTCCTGTCCATGTGGATAGGGGGGTGCTCCCTCTGCTGTCCTGTCGATGTGGATAGGGGGGTGCTCCCTCTGCTGTCCTGTCGATGTGGATAGGGGGGTGCTCCCTCTGCTGTCCTGTCCATGTGGATAGGGGGGTGCTCCCTCTACTGTCCCATCGATGTGAATAGGGGGTGCTCCCTCTACTGTCCTGTCCATGTGGATAGGGGGTGCTCCCTCTGCTGTCCTGTCGATGTGGATAGGGGGTGCTCCCTCTACTGTCCCATCGATGTGAATAGGGGTGCTCCCTCTACTGTCCCATCGATGTGAATAGGGGGTGCTCCTCTACTGTCCCATCGATGTGAATAGGGGGTGCTCCTCTACTGTCCCATCGATGTGAATAGGGGTGCTCCTCTGCTGTCCCATCGATGTGAATAGGGGGTGCTCCCTCTACTGTCCCATCGATGTGAATAGGGGGGTGCTCCCTCTGCTGTCCTGTCGATGTGGATAGGGGGGTGCTCCCTCTGCTGTCCTGTCGATGTGGATAGGGGGGTGCTCCCTCTGCTGTCCTGTCCATGTGGATAGGGGGTGCTCCCTCTGCTGTCCTGTCGATGTGGATAGGGGGTGCTCCCTCTGCTGTCCTGTCGATGTGGATAGGGGGGTGCTCCCTCTGCTGTCCTGTCCATGTGGATAGGGGGGTGCTCCCTCTACTGTCCCATCGATGTGAATAGGGGGGTGCTCCCTCTACTGTCCTGTCCATGTGGATAGGGGGGTGCTCCCTCTGCTGTCCTGTCGATGTGGATAGGGGGGTGCTCCCTCTACTGTCCCATCGATGTGAATAGGGGGGTGCTCCCTCTACTGTCCCATCGATGTGAATAGGGGGGTGCTCCCTCTACTGTCCCATCGATGTGAATAGGGGGGTGCTCCCTCTACTGTCCCATCGATGTGAATAGGGGGGTGCTCCCTCTGCTGTCCCATCGATGTGAATAGGGGGGTGCTCCCTCTACTGTCCCATCGATGTGAATAGGGGGGTGCTCCCTCTGCTGTCCTGTCGATGTGGATAGGGGGGTGCTCCCTCTGCTGTCCTGTCCATGTGGATAGGGGGGTGCTCCCTCTACTGTCCCATCGATGTGAATAGGGGGGTGCTCCCTCTGCTGTCCCATCGATGTGGATAGGGGGGTGCTCCCTCTGCTGTCCTGTCGATGTGGATAGGGGGGTGCTCCCTCTGCTGTCCTGTCCATGTGGATAGGGGGTGCTCCCTCTGCTGTTCCATCGATGTGGATAGGGGGTGCTCCCTCTGCTGTCCTGTCCATGTGGATAGGGGGTGCTCCCTCTGCTGTCCTGTCGATGTGGATAGGGGGGTGCTCCCTCTGCTGTCCTGTCCATGTGGATAGGGGGGTGCTCCCTCTGCTGTTCCATCGATGTGGATAGGGGGTGCTCCCTCTGCTGTCCTGTCCATGTGGATAGGGGGTGCTCCCTCTGCTGTCCTGTCGATGTGGATAGGGGGTGCTCCCTCTGCTGTCCTGTCCATGTGGATAGGGGGTGCTCCCTCTGCTGTCCTGTCCATGTGGATAGGGGGGTGCTCCCTCTGCTGTCCTGTCGATGTGGATAGGGGGGTGCTCCCTCTGCTGTCCTGTCGATGTGGATAGGGGGGTGCTCCCTCTACTGTCCCATCGATGTGAATAGGGGGGTGCTCCCTCTACTGTCCTGTCGATGTGGATAGGGGGGTGCTCCCTCTGCTGTCCTGTCGATGTGGATAGGGGGGTGCTCCCTCTACTGTCCCATCGATGTGAATAGGGGGGTGCTCCCTCTACTGTCCCATCGATGTGAATAGGGGGGTGCTCCCTCTACTGTTTTTTTAAGTCCTCGATCATCTCCTTTGTTTTGTTGACGTTGAGTGTGAGGTTATTTTCCTGGC
>NC_088244.1:2500000-2557500 GCF_036934945.1 Oncorhynchus masou masou | reverse complement strand
GAGGAGCAGGGATACAAGCTAGGTTATTTACTGTTAGAGGAGTAGAGATACAAGCTAGGGTATTTACTGTTAGAGGAGTAGAGATACAAGCTAGGGTATTTACTGTTAGAGGAGTAGAGATACAAGCTAGGTTATTTACTGTTAGAGGAGTAGAGATACAAGCTAGGTTATTTACTGTTAGAGGAGTAGAGATACAAGCTAGGGTATTTACTGTTAGCGGAGTAGAGATACAAGCTAGGTTATTTAGTGTTAGAGGAGTAGAGATACAAGCTAGGGTATTTCCTGTTAGCGGAGTAGAGATACAAGCTAGGTTATTTACTGTTAGAGGAGTAGAGATACAAGCTAGGTTATTTACTATTAGAGGAGTAGAGATACAAGCTAGGTTATTTACTGTTAGAGGAGTAGAGATACAAGCTAGCTTATTTACTGTTAGAGGAGTAGAGATACAAGCTAGGCTATTTACTGTTAGAGGAGTAGAGATACAAGCTAGGTTATTTACTGTTATAGGAGTAGAGATACAAGCTAGGTTATTTACTATTAGAGGAGTAGAGATACAAGCTAGGTTATTTACTGTTAGAGGAGTAGAGATACAAGCTAGGGTATTTACTGTTAGAGGAGTAGAGATACAAGCTAGGTTATTTACTGTTAGAGGAGTAGAGATACAAGCTAGGTTATTTACTATTTGAGGAGTAGAGATACAAGCTAGGTTATTTACTGTTAGAGGAGTAGAGATACAAGCTAGGTTATTTACTATTTGAGGAGTAGAGATACAAGCTAGGTTATTTACTGTTAGAGGAGTAGAGATACAAGCTAGGTTATTTACTGTTAGAGGAGTGGAGATACAAGCTAGGTTATTTACTGTTAGAGGAGTGGAGATACAAGCTAGGTTATTTACTGTTAGAGGAGTGGAGATACAAGCTAGGTTATTTACTGTTAGAGGAGTAGAGATACAAGCTAGGTTATTTACTGTTAGAGGAATAGAGATACAAGCTAGGTTATTTACTGTTAGAGGAATAGAGATACAAGCTAGGTTATTTACTGTTAGAGGAATAGAGATACAAGCTAGGTTATTTACTGTTAGAGGAATAGAGATACAAGCTAGGTTATTTACTGTTAGAGGAGTAGAGATACAAGCTAGGTTATTTACTGTTAGAGGAGTAGAGATACAAGCTAGGTTATTTACTGTTAGAGGAATAGAGATACAAGCTAGGTTATTTACTGTTAGAGGAGTAGAGATACAAGCTAGGTTATTTACTGTTAGAGGAGTAGAGATACAAGCTAGGTTATTTACTGTTAGAGGAGTAGAGATACAAGCTAGGTTATTTACTGTTAGAGGAGTAGAGATACAAGCTAGGTTATTTACTATTTGAGGAGTAGAGATACAAGCTAGGTTATTTACTGTTAGAGGAGTAGAGATACAAGCTAGGTTATTTACTGTTAGAGGAGTAGAGATACAAGCTAGGTTATTTACTATTTGAGGAGTAGAGATACAAGCTAGGTTATTTACTGTTAGAGGAGTAGAGATACAAGCTAGGTTATTTACTGTTAGAGGAGTGGAGATACAAGCTAGGTTATTTACTGTTAGAGGAGCGGAGATACAAGCTAGGTTATTTACTGTTAGAGGAGTAGAGATACAAGCTAGGTTATTTACTGTTAGAGGAATCGAGATACAAGCTAGGTTATTTACTGTTAGAGGAATAGAGATACAAGCTAGGTTATTTACTGTTAGAGGAATAGAGATACAAGCTAGGTTATTTACTGTTAGAGGAGTAGAGATACAAGCTAGGTTATTTACTGTTAGAGGAATAGAGATACAAGCTAGGTTATTTACTGTTAGAGGAGTAGAGATACAAGCTAGGTTATTTACTGTTAGAGGAGTAGAGATACAAGCTAGGTTATTTACTGTTAGAGGAGTAGAGATACAAGCTAGGTTATTTACTGTTAGAGGAGTAGAGATACAAGCTAGGTTATTTACTGTTAGAGGAGTAGAGATACAAGCTCGGGTACTTCTATTGTCCCCTGCTCCTGTCTGTAACCCAGATAGAACCCTGTCTCTATTCTAGAACCTCCCCTGCTCCTGTCTGTAACCCAGATAGAACCCTGTCTCTATTCTAGAACCTCCCCTGCTCCTGTCTGTAACCCAGATAGAACCCTGTCTCTATTCTAGAACCTCCCCTGCTCCTGTCTGTAACCCAGATAGAACCCTGTCTCTATTCTAGAACCTCCCCTGCTCCTGTCTGTAACCCAGATAGAACCCTGTCTCTATTCTAGAACCTCCCCTGCTCCTGTCTGGAACCCAGATAGAACCCTGTCTCTATTCTAGAACCTCCCCTGCTCCTGTCTGTAACCCAGATAGAACCCTGTCTCTATTCTAGAACCTCGCCTGCTCCTGTCTGTAACCCAGATAGAACCCTGTCTCTATTCTAGAACCTCCCCTGCTCCTGTCTGGAACCCAGATAGAACCCTGTCTCTATTCTAGAACCTCCCCTGCTCCTGTCTGTAACCCAGATAGAACCCTGTCTCTATTCTAGAACCTCCCCTGCTCCTGTCTGTAACCCAGATAGAACCCTGTCTCTATTCTAGAACCTCCCCTGCTCCTGTCTGGGAACCCAGATAGAACCCTGTCTCTATTCTAGAACCTCCCCTGCTCCTGTCTGTAACCCAGATAGAACCCTGTCTCTATTCTAGAACCTCGCCTGCTCCTGTCTGTAACCCAGATAGAACCCTGTCTCTATTCTAGAACCTCCCCTGCTCCTGTCTGGAACCCAGATAGAACCCTGTCTCTATTCTAGAACCTCCCCTGCTCCTGTCTGTAACCCAGATAGAACCCTATCTCTATTCTAGAACCTCCCCTGCTCCTGTCTGTAACCCAGATAGAACCCTGTCTCTATTCTAGAACCTCCCCTGCTCCTGTCTGGAACCCAGATATTACATTTTTTTACATTTAAGTCATTTAGCAGACGCTCTTATCCAGAGCGACTTACAAATTGGTGAATTCACCTTCTGATATAACCCTGTCACTATTCTAGAACCTTCCCTGCTCCTGTCTGTAACCCAGATAGAACCCTTATCCAGAGTCACTACAGTAGTGAGTCATTAAGCAGACTCTCTTATCCAGAGACACTTACAGTAGTGAGTCATCTAGCAGACTCTCTTATCCAGAGTCACTACAGTATTGAGTCATTTAGCAGACTCTCTTATCCAGAGTCACTACAGTAGTGAGTCATCTAGCAGACTCTCTTATCCAGAGACACTACAGTAGTGAGTCATTTAGCAGACTCTCTTATCCAGAGACCATTACAGTAGTGAGTCATTTAGCAGACTCTCTTATGCAGAGTCACTACAGCAGTGAGTCAGTTGGCAGACTCTCTGATCCAGAGTCACTACAGTAGTGAGTCATTTAGCAGACTCTCTTATCCAGAGTCATGGAGCAGACTCTCTTATCCAGAGTCATTACAGTAGTGAGTCATTTAGCAGACTCTCTTATCCAGAGTCACTACAGTAGTGAGTCATTTAACAGACTCTCTGATCCAGATTCACTACAGTAGTGAGTCATTTAGCAGATTGTCTGATCCAGAGCCACTACAGTAGTGAGTCATTTAGCAGACTCTCTTTTCCAGAGTCACTATAGTAGTGAGTCATTTAACAGACTCTCTGATCCAGAGTCACTACATTAGTGAGTCATTTAGCAGACTCTTATCCAGAGTCACTACAGTAGTGACCTCATCAGTTTTCATACTTTTTCCTTCATTATGTTTACATGTCCTTCCTGATACCGAGAGAGAAACAGAGTTATTGATATACTGTACTACTCCATAGTACTAAACCATACCGTAACTCTTCACTGGTTAACATGGTTAACGACTGATTAAACTCTCTCTCCCTCTCTGTCTGCCTCTCTCCAGCCTCGCCCATGCTGTCCCATAGGTTTGTGACTGTGCGTCGGGGCAGCCCTGCGGCCCGTTCAGGTCAGGTCCAGCCCGGTGACCAGCTCGAGGCAGTGGAGGGGCGGTCCGTTGTCACGCTGCCTCACAGAGACCTGGCACAGATACTGAGACGGGCCGGAAACACACTCAGACTCACCATCATACCAAGACTTAACCCCAGTGAGTTATATACATACCAATATCTAGTTATATACCTACCAATATCTAGTTATATACATACCAATATCTAGTTATAAACATACCAATATCTAGTTATATACATACCAATATCTAGTTATATACCTACCAATATCTAGTTATATACCTACCAATATCTAGTTATATACATACCAATATCTAGTTATAAACATACCAATATCTAGTTATATACATACCAATATCTAGTTATAAACATACCAATATCTAGTTATATACATACCAATATCTAGTTATATACCTACCAATATCTAGTTATATACCTACCAATATCTAGTTATATACCTACCAATATCTAGTTATATACCTACCAATATCTAGTTATATACCTACCAATATCTAGTTATATACATACCAATATCTAGTTATATACATACCAATATCTAGTTATAAACATACCAATATCTAGTTATATACATACCAATATCTAGTTATATACCTACCAATATCTAGTTATATACATACCAATATCTAGTTATATACATACCAATATCTAGTTATAAACATACCAATATCTAGTTATATACATACCAATATCTAGTTATATACCTACCAATATCTAGTTATAAACATACCAATATCTAGTTATATACCTACCAATATCTAGTTATATACATACCAATATCTAGTTATATACCTACCAATATCTAGTTATAAACATACCAATATCTAGTTATATACCTACCAATATCTAGTTATATACCTACCAATATCTAGTTATATACCTACCAATATCTAGTTATATACACACCAATATCTAGTTATATACATACCAATATCTAGTTATATACCTACCAATATCTAGTTATATACCTACCAATATCTAGTTATATACCTACCAATATCTAGTTATATACCTACCAATATCTAGTTATATACCTACCAATATCTAGTTATATACCTACCAATATCTAGTTATATACATACCAATATCTAGTTATATACATACCAATATCTAGTTATATACCTACCAATATCTAGTTATATACACACCAATATCTAGTTATATACATACCAATATCTAGTTATATACCTACCAATATCTGGTTATATACCTACCTATATCTAGTTATATACCTACCAATATCTAGTTATATACCTACCAATATCTAGTTATATACCTACCAATATCTAGTTATATACCTACCAATATCTAGTTATATACATACCAATATCTAGTTATATACCTACCAATATCTAGTTATATACACACCAATATCTAGTTATATACCTACCAATATCTAGTTATATACCTACCAATATCTAGTTATATCTAGTTATATACATACCAATATCTAGTTATATACATACCAATATCTAGTTATATACATACCAATATCTAGTTATATACATACCTATATCTAGTTATATACATACCAATATCTAGTTATATACATACCAATATCTAGTTATATACCTACCAATATCTAGTTATATCTAGTTATATACATACCAATATCTAGTTATATACATACCAATATCTAGTTATATACATACCAATATCTAGTTATATACATACCTATATCTAGTTATATACCTACCAATATCTAGTTATATACCTACCAATATCTAGTTATATACATACCAATATCTAGTTATATACCTACCAATATCTAGTTATATACCTACCAATATCTAGTTATATACCTACCAATATCTAGTTATATACATGCCAATATCTAGTTATATACATACCAATATCTAGTTATATACATACCAATATCTAGTTATATACATACCAATATCTAGTTATATATGTACCTATATCTAGTTATATACATACCAATATCTAGTTATATACCTACCAATATCTAGTTATATACATACCAATATCTAGTTATATACATACCAATATCTAGTTATATATGTACCTATATCTAGTTATATACCTACCAATATCTAGTTATATACCTACCAATATCTAGTTATATACATACCAATATAAATAATAACCAATATCTAGTTATATACATACCAATATCTAGTTATATCTAGTTATATACCTACCAATATCTAGTTATATACATACCAATATCTAGTTATATACCTACCAATATCTAGTTATATACATACCAATATCTAGTTATATACCTACCAATATCTAGTTATATACCTACCAATATCTAGTTATATACCTACCAATATCTAGTTATATACATACCAATATCTAGTTATATCTAGTTATATACCTACCAATATCTAGTTATATACATACCAATATCTAGTTATATACCTACCAATATCTAGTTATATACATACCAATATCTAGTTATATACATACCAATATCTAACCACTAGGCTACCCGCTAGTTACTAGTCCAATGCTCCAACCACTAGGCTACCTGCTGGTTACTAGTCCAACGCTCTAACCACTAGGCTACCTACTGGTTTCTGGCCCAATGCTCTAACCACTAGGCTACCTACTGGTTACTGGCCCAACACACTAACCACTAAGCTACCTACTGGTTACTGGCCCAACGCTCTAACCACTGGGCTACCTGCAAGTTACTAGTCCAATGCTCTTACCACTAGGCTACCTACTGGTTACTGGCCCAACGCTCGGACCCCTAGGCTACCTACTGGTTACTGGCCCACCACGCTAACCACTAGGCTACCTACTGGTTACTGGCCCAACACACTAACCACTAGGCTACCTACTGATTACTGGCCCAACGCTCCAACCACTGGGCTACCTGCAAGTTACTAGTCCAATGCTCTAACCACTAGGCTACCTACTGGTTACTGTCCCAACGCTCTAACCACTAGGCTACCTACTGGTTACTGTCCCAACGCTCTAACCACTAGGCTACCCGCTAGTTACTAGTCCAATGCTCCAACCACTAGGCTACCTGCTGGTTACTAGTCCAACACTCTAACCACTAGGCTACCTACTGGTTTCTGGCCCAATGCTCTTACCACTAGGCTACCTGCTAGTTACTAGTCCAACGTTCTAACCACTAGGCTACCTGCTAGTTACTAGTCCAATGCTCTAACCACTAGGCTACCTACTGGTTACTGGCCCAACGCTCTAACCACTAGGCTACCTACTGGTTACTGGCCCAACGCTCTAACCACTAGGCTACCTACTGGTTACTGGTCCAACGCTCTAACCACTAGGCTACCTACTGGTTACTGGTCCAACGCTCTAACCACTAGGCTACCTACAGGTTACTGGCCCAACGCTCTAACCACTAGGCTACCTACTGGTTACTGGCCCAACGCTCTAACCACTAGGCTACCTGCTAGTTACTAGTCCAACGCTCTAACCACTAGGCTACCTACTGGTTACTGGCCCAACGCTCTAACCACTAGGCTACCTGCTAGTTACTAGTCCAATGCTCTTACCACTAGGCTACCTGCTGGTTACTGGCCCAACGCTCTAACCACTAGGCTACCTGCTAGTTACTAGTCCAATGCTCTAACCACTAGGCTACCTACTGGTTACTGGCCCAACGCTCTAACCACTAGGCTACCTGCTAGTTACTAGTCCAATGCTCTAACCACTAGGCTACCTGCTAGTTACTAGTCCAATGCTCTAACCACTAGGCTACCTGCTAGTTACTAGTCCAATGCTCTAACCACTAGGCTACCTGCTAGTTACTAGTCCAATGCTCTAACCACTAGGCTACCTGTTAGTTACTAGTCCATTGCTCTAACCACTAGGCTACCTGCTAGTTACTCGTCCAATGCTCTAACCACTAGGCTACCTGCTAGTTACTAGTCCAATGCTCTAACCACTAGGCTACCTGCTAGTTACTAGTCCAATGCTCTAACCACTAGGCTACCTGCTAGTTACTAGTCCAATGCTCTAACCACTAGGCTACCTGCTGGTTACTGGCCCAACGCTCTAACCACTAGGTTACCTGCTAGTTACTGGCCCAATGCTCTGACCACTAGGCTACCTGCTGGTTACTGGCCCAACGCTCTAACCACTGGGCTACCTGCTGGTTACTGGCCCAACGCTCTAACCACTGGGCTACCTGCTGGTTACTGGCCCAACGCTCTAACCACTGGGCTACCTGCTGGTTACTGGCCCAACGCTCTAACCACTGGGCTACCTGCTGGTTACTGGCCCAACGCTCTAACCACTAGGCTACCTGCTGGTTACTGGCCCAACGCTCTAGCCACTGGGATACCTGCTGGTTACTGGCCCAACGCTCTAGCCACTGGGCTACCTTAGACTCCTCTAATCAGTCTTCCCTTAGACTCCTCTAATCAGTCTTCCCTTAGACTCCTCTAATCTGTTTTCCCTTAGACTCCTCTAATCTGTTTTCCCTTAGACTCCTCTAATCTGTTTTCCCTTAGACTCCTCTAATCTGTCTTCCCTTAGAATCCTCTAATCTGTCTTCCCTTAGACTCCTCTAATCAGTCTTCCCTTAGACTCCTCTAATCTGTTTTCCCTTAGACTCCTCTAATCTGTTTTCCCTTAGACTCCTCTAATCTGTTTTCCCTTAGACTCCTCTAATCTGTCTTCCCTTAGACTCCTCTAATCTGTCTTCCCTTAGACTCCTCTAATCTGTCTTCCCTTAGACTCCTCTAATCTGTCTTCCCTTAGACTCCTCTAATCTGTCTTCCCTTAGACTCCTCTAATCTGTCTTCCTTTAGAATCCTCTAATCTGTCTTCCCTTAGACTCCTCTAATCAGTCTTCCCTTAGACTCCTCTAATCAGTCTTCCCTTAGACTCCTCTAATCAGTCTTCCCTTAGACTCCTCTAATCTGTTTTCCCTTATACTCCTATAATCTGTCTTCCCTTAGACTCCTCTAATCTGTCTTCCCTTAGACTCCTCTAATCAGTCTTCCCTTAGACTCCTCTAATCTGTCTTCCCTTAGACTCCTCTAATCAGTCTTCCCTTAGACTCCTCTAATCAGTCTTCCCTTAGACTCCTCTAATCAGTCTTCCCTTAGCCTCCTCTAATCAGTCTTCCCTTAGACTCCTCTAATCAGTCTTCCCTTAGACTCCTCTAATCTGTCTTCCCTTAGACTCCTCTAATCTGTCAGAAGGCCCAGAGTTAGAGGCTGACGGCAGGACAAGGAAAAGCCACAGACGAAGGCCCAAGGTGAGGCTTGTATGTGCATTTTTAATTTATTTATTCGTAGTTGTTTTGTGTGTCCATCATGTCAGATAATTTCCTCTCTAATAATTTGATGTATTTACAATTGCCCGGTCAATCCCAGAGCGATAGTATCATCTTTCTGTCCTCTCTAACTCTCTCCTTCCAGCAGCAGGACCAGCGTTACTATAGTGTAGACCTAGAGAGAGGTCCTACAGGTTTTGGCTTCAGTCTGCGGGGAGGCAGTGAGTACAACATGGGCCTGTATGTCCTGGGACTGATGGAGGGAGGACCTGCCTCGCGCAGCCACAAGATACAGGTGAGACAGTCAGCTGGGTATGTGTGTGTCTCTCTCTGTGTGTGTGTGTGTGTGTGTGTGTGTGTGTGTGTGTGTGTGTGTGTGTGTGTGTGTGTGTGTGTGTGTGTGTGTGTGTGTGTGTGTGTGTGTGTGTGTGTGTGTGTGTGTGTGTGTGTGTGTGTGTGTGTGTGTGTGTGTGTGTGTGAGTGTGTGGTAGTTGTCGTTGTGTAACCTGTATTGTATTGCTGTTGTGTAGGTGAGTGACCAGCTGGTGGAGATAAATGGTGACAGTACAACAGGAATGACCCACAGCCAGGCCGTAGAGCAGATAAGAAGAGGGGGACATCGTATACACCTGGTACTGAAGAAAGGAAACGGATACGTCCCGGACTATGGTAAGAGACAGGGAGGAAGGATACGTCCCAGACTATGGTAAGAGACAGGGAAGGATACGTCCCAGACTATGGTAAGAGACAGGGAAGGATACGTCCCAGACTATGGTAAGAGACAGGGAAGTATACGTCCCAGACTATGGTGAGAGACAGGGAGGAAGGATACGTCCCAGACTATGGTAAGAGACAGGGAGGAAGGATACGTCCCAGACTATGGTAAGAGACAGGGAAGGATACGTCCCAGACTATGGTAAGAGACAGGGAAGGATACGTCCCAGACTATGGTAAGAGACAGGGAAGTATACGTCCCAGACTATGGTAAGAGACAGGGAGGAAGGATACGTCCCGGACTATGGTGAGAGACAGGGAGGAAGGATACGTACCAGACTATGGTAAGAGACAGGGAAGGATACGTCCCAGACTATGGTGAGAGACAGGGAGGAAGGATACGTCCCAGACTATGGTGAGAGACAGGGAGGAAGGATACGTACCAGACTATGGTAAGAGACAGGGAAGGATACGTCCCAGACTATGGTGAGAGACAGGGAAGGATACGTCCCAGACTATGGTGAGAGACAGGGAGGAAGGATACGTACCAGACTATGGTAAGAGACAGGGAAGGATACGTTCCAGACTATGGTAAGAGACAGGGAAGGATACGTCCCAGACTATGGTGAGAGACAGGGAGGAAGGATACGTCCCAGACTATGGTAAGAGACAGGGAAGGATACGTCCCAGACTATGGTAAGAGACAGGGAAGGATACGTCCCAGACTATGGTAAGAGACAGGGAGGAAGGATACGTCCCAGACTATGGTGTGAGACAGGGAAGGATACGTCCCAGACTATGGTAAGAGACAGTGAAGGATACGTCCCAGACTATGGTGAGAGACAGGGAGGAAGGATACGTCCCAGACTATGGTAAGAGACAGGGAAGGATACGTCCCAGACTATGGTGAGAGACAGGGAAGGATACGTCCCAGACTATGGTGAGAGACAGGGAAGGATACGTCCCAGACTATGGTAAGAGACAGGGAAGGATACGTCCCAGACTATGGTAAGAGACAGGGAAGGATACGTCCCAGACTATGGTAAGAGACAGGGAAGGATACGTCCCAGACTATGGTAAGAGACAGGGAAGGATACGTCCCAGACTATGGTGAGAGACAGGGAGGAAGGATACGTCCCAGACTATGGTGAGAGACAGGGAGGAAGGATACGTCCCAGACTATGGTAAGAGACAGGGAAGGATACGTCCCAGACTATGGTAAGAGACAGGGAAGGATACGTCCCAGACTATGGTGAGAGACAGGGAGGAAGGATACGTCCCAGACTATGGTGAGAGACAGGGAGGAAGGATACGTCCCAGACTATGGTGAGAGACAGGGAGGAAGGATACGTCCCAGACTATGGTAAGAGACAGGGAAGGATACGTCCCAGACTATGGTGAGAGACAGGGAGGAAGGATACGTCCCAGACTATGGTAAGAGACAGGGAAGGATACGTCCCAGACTATGGTAAGAGACAGGGAAGGATACGTCCCAGACTATGGTAAGAGACAGGGAGGAAGGATATGTCCCAGACTATGGTGAGAGACAGGGAGGAAGGATACGTCCCAGACTATGGTAAGAGACAGGGAAGGATACGTCCCAGACTATGGTGAGAGACAGGGAGGAAGGATACGTCCCAGACTATGGTAAGAGACAGGGAAGGATACGTCCCAGACTATGGTAAGAGACAGGGAGGAAGGATACGTCCCAGACTATGGTAAGAGACAGGGAGGAAGGATACGCCCCAGACTATGGTGAGAGACAGGGAGGAAGGATACGTCCCAGACTATGGTGAGAGACAGGGAGGAAGGATACGTCCCAGACTATGGTAAGAGACAGGGAAGGATACGTCCCAGACTATGGTAAGAGACAGGGAAGGATACGTCCCAGACTATGGTAAGAGACAGGGAAGGATACGTCCCAGACTATGGTGAGAGACAGGGAGGAAGGATACGTCCCAGACTATGGTGAGAGACAGGGAGGAAGGATACGTCCCAGACTATGGTAAGAGACAGGGAAGGATACGTCCCAGACTATGGTGAGAGACAGGGAGGAAGGATACGTCCCAGACTATGGTAAGAGACAGGGAAGGATACGTCCCAGACTATGGTGAGAGACAGGGAGGAAGGATACGTCCCAGACTATGGTAAGAGACAGGGAAGGATACGTCCCAGACTATGGTAAGAGACAGGGAAGGATACGTCCCAGACTATGGTAAGAGACAGGGAGGAAGGATACGTCCCAGACTATGGTAAGAGACAGGGAAGGATACGTCCCAGACTATGGTAAGAGACAGGGAAGGATACGTCCCAGACTATGGTGAGAGACAGGGAGGAAGGATACGTCCCAGACTATGGTAAGAGACAGGGAAGGATACGTCCCAGACTATGGTGAGAGACAGGGAGGAAGGATACGTCCCAGACTATGGTAAGAGACAGGGAGGAAGGATACGTCCCAGACTATGGTAAGAGACAGGGAAGGATACGTCCCAGACTATGGTAAGAGACAGGGAGGAAGGATACGTCCCAGACTATGGTAAGAGACAGGGAGGAAGGATACGCCCCAGACTATGGTGAGAGACAGGGAGGAAGGATACGTCCCAGACTATGGTGAGAGACAGGGAGGAAGGATACGTCCCAGACTATGGTAAGAGACAGGGAAGGATACGTCCCAGACTATGGTAAGAGACAGGGAAGGATACGTCCCAGACTATGGTAAGAGACAGGGAAGGATACGTCCCAGACTATGGTGAGAGACAGGGAGGAAGGATACGTCCCAGACTATGGTGAGAGACAGGGAGGAAGGATACGTCCCAGACTATGGTAAGAGACAGGGAAGGATACGTCCCAGACTATGGTGAGAGACAGGGAGGAAGGATACGTCCCAGACTATGGTGAGAGACAGGGAGGAAGGATACGTCCCAGACTATGGTGAGAGACAGGGAGGAAGGATACGTCCCAGACTATGGTAAGAGACAGGGAAGGATACGTCCCAGACTATGGTGAGAGACAGGGAGGAAGGATACGTCCCAGACTATGGTAAGAGACAGGGAAGGATACGTCCCAGACTATGGTAAGAGACAGGGAAGGATACGTCCCAGACTATGGTAAGAGACAGGGAGGAAGGATATGTCCCAGACTATGGTGAGAGACAGGGAGGAAGGATACGTCCCAGACTATGGTAAGAGACAGGGAAGGATACGTCCCAGACTATGGTGAGAGACAGGGAGGAAGGATACGTCCCAGACTATGGTAAGAGACAGGGAAGGATACGTCCCAGACTATGGTAAGAGACAGGGAAGGATACGTCCCAGACTATGGTAAGAGACAGGGAGGAAGGATACGTCCCAGACTATGGTGAGAGACAGGGAGGAAGGATACGTACCAGACTATGGTAAGAGACAGGGAAGGATACGTTCCAGACTATGGTAAGAGACAGGGAAGGATACGTCCCAGACTATGGTGAGAGACAGGGAGGAAGGATACGTCCCAGACTATGGTAAGAGACAGGGAGGAAGGATACGTCCCAGACTATGGTAAGAGACAGGGAAGGATACGTCCCAGACTATGGTAAGAGACAGGGAAGGATACGTCCCAGACTATGGTGAGAGACAGGGAGGAAGGATACGTCCCAGACTATGGTGAGAGACAGGGAAGGATACGTCCCAGACTATGGTAAGAGACAGGGAAGGATACGTCCCAGACTATGGTAAGAGACAGGGAAGGATATGTCCCAGACTATGGTAAGAGACAGGGAAGGATACGTCCCAGACTATGGTAAGAGACAGGGAAGGATACGTCCCAGACTATGGTGAGAGACAGGGAGGAAGGATACGTCCCAGACTATGGTGAGAGACAGGGAGGAAGGATACGTCCCAGACTATGGTAAGAGACAGGGAAGGATACGTCCCAGACTATGGTAAGAGACAGGGAAGGATACGTCCCAGACTATGGTGAGAGACAGGGAGGAAGGATACGTCCCAGACTATGGTGAGAGATAGGGAGGAAGGATACGTCCCAGACTATGGTGAGAGACAGGGAGGAAGGATACGTCCCAGACTATGGTAAGAGACAGGGAAGGATACGTCCCAGACTATGGTGAGAGACAGGGAGGAAGGATACGTCCCAGACTATGGTAAGAGACAGGGAAGGATACGTCCCAGACTATGGTAAGAGACAGGGAAGGATACGTCCCAGACTATGGTAAGAGACAGGGAGGAAGGATATGTCCCAGACTATGGTGAGAGACAGGGAGGAAGGATACGTCCCAGACTATGGTAAGAGACAGGGAAGGATACGTCCCAGACTATGGTGAGAGACAGGGAGGAAGGATACGTCCCAGACTATGGTAAGAGACAGGGAAGGATACGTCCCAGACTATGGTAAGAGACAGGGAGGAAGGATACGTCCCAGACTATGGTAAGAGACAGGGAGGAAGGATACGCCCCAGACTATGGTGAGAGACAGGGAGGAAGGATACGTCCCAGACTATGGTGAGAGACAGGGAGGAAGGATACGTCCCAGACTATGGTAAGAGACAGGGAAGGATACGTCCCAGACTATGGTAAGAGACAGGGAAGGATACGTCCCAGACTATGGTAAGAGACAGGGAAGGATACGTCCCAGACTATGGTGAGAGACAGGGAGGAAGGATACGTCCCAGACTATGGTGAGAGACAGGGAGGAAGGATACGTCCCAGACTATGGTAAGAGACAGGGAAGGATACGTCCCAGACTATGGTGAGAGACAGGGAGGAAGGATACGTCCCAGACTATGGTGAGAGACAGGGAGGAAGGATACGTCCCAGACTATGGTGAGAGACAGGGAGGAAGGATACGTCCCAGACTATGGTAAGAGACAGGGAAGGATACGTCCCAGACTATGGTGAGAGACAGGGAGGAAGGATACGTCCCAGACTATGGTAAGAGACAGGGAAGGATACGTCCCAGACTATGGTAAGAGACAGGGAAGGATACGTCCCAGACTATGGTAAGAGACAGGGAGGAAGGATATGTCCCAGACTATGGTGAGAGACAGGGAGGAAGGATACGTCCCAGACTATGGTAAGAGACAGGGAAGGATACGTCCCAGACTATGGTGAGAGACAGGGAGGAAGGATACGTCCCAGACTATGGTAAGAGACAGGGAAGGATACGTCCCAGACTATGGTAAGAGACAGGGAGGAAGGATACGTCCCAGACTATGGTAAGAGACAGGGAGGAAGGATACGTCCCAGACTATGGTGAGAGACAGGGAGGAAGGATACGTCCCAGACTATGGTGAGAGACAGGGAGGAAGGATACGTCCCAGACTATGGTAAGAGACAGGGAAGGATACGTCCCAGACTATGGTGAGAGACAGGGAGGAAGGATACGTCCCAGACTATGGTAAGAGACAGGGAGGAAGGATATGTCCCAGACTATGGTAAGAGACAGGGAGGAAGGATACGTCCCGGACTATGGTAAGAGACAGGGAAGGATACGTCCCAGACTATGGTGAGAGACAGGGAGGAAGGATACGTCCCAGACTATGGTAAGAGACAGGGAAGGATACGTCCCAGACTATGGTAAGAGACAGGGAAGGATACGTCCCAGACTATGGTAAGAGACAGGGAGGAAGGATACGTCCCAGACTATGGTAAGAGACAGGGAAGGATACGTCCCAGACTATGGTAAGAGACAGGGAAGGATACGTCCCAGACTATGGTAAGAGACAGGGAGGAAGGATATGTCCCAGACTATGGTAAGAGACAGGGAGGAAGGATACGTCCCGGACTATGGTAAGAGACAGGGAAGGATACGTCCCAGACTATGGTGAGAGACAGGGAGGAAGGATACGTCCCAGACTATGGTAAGAGACAGGGAAGGATACGTCCCAGACTATGGTAAGAGACAGGGAAGGATACGTCCCAGACTATGGTAAGAGACAGGGAGGAAGGATACGTCCCAGACTATGGTAAGAGACAGGGAAGGATACGTCCCAGACTATGGTAAGAGACAGGGAAGGATACGTCCCAGACTATGGTAAGAGACAGGGAGGAAGGATACGTCCCGGACTATGGTAAGAGACAGGGAAGGATACGTCCCAGACTATGGTAAGAGACAGGGAAGGATACGTCCCAGACTATGGTAAGAGACAGGGAGGAAGGATAAGTCCCAGACTATGGTAAGAGACAGGGAAGGATACGTCCCAGACTATGGTAAGAGACAGGGAGGAAGGATACGTCCCAGACTATGGTAAGAGACAGGGAGGAAGGATACGTCCCAGACTATGGTAAGAGACAGGGAGGAAGGATACGTCCCAGACTATGGTAAGAGACAGGGAGGAAGGATACGTCCCAGACTATAGTAAGAGACAGGGAGGAAGGATACGTCCCAGACTATGGTAAGAGACAGGGAGGAAGGATACGTCCCAGACTATGGTAAGAGACAGGGAGGAAGGATACGTCCCAGACTATGGTAAGAGACAGGGAGGAAGGATATGTCCCAGACTATGGTAAGAGACAGGGAGGAAGGATACGTCCCAGACTATGGTAAGAGACAGGGAAGGATACGTCCCAGACTATGGTGAGAGACAGTGAAGGATACGTCCCAGACTATGGTAAGAGACAGGGAGGAAGGATACGTTCCAGACTATGGTAAGAGACAGGGAAGGATACGTCCCAGACTATGGTAAGAGACAGGGAGGAAGGATACGTCCCAGACTATGGTAAGAGACAGGGAGGAAGGATACGTCCCAGACTATGGTAAGAGACAGGGAAGGAAATGTCCCAGACTATGGTAAGAGACAGGGAAGGATACGTCCCAGACTATGGTAAGAGACAGGGAAGGATACGTCCCAGACTATGGTAAGAGACAGGGAAGGATACGTCCCAGACTATGGTAAGAGACAGGGAAGGATACGTCCCAGACTATGGTAAGAGACAGGGAGGAAGGATATGTCCCAGACTATGGTAAGAGACAGGGAAGGATACGTCCCAGACTATGGTGAGAGACAGGGAGGAAGGATACGTCCCAGACTATGGTAAGAGACAGGGAGGAAGGATATGTCCCAGACTATGGTAAGAGACAGGGAGGAAGAATACGTTCCAGACTATGGTAAGAGACAGGGAAGGATACGTCCCAGACTATGGTGAGAGACAGGGAGGAAGGATACGTCCCAGACTATGGTAAGAGACAGGGAGGAAGGATATGTCCCAGACTATGGTAAGAGACAGGGAGGAAGGATATGTCCCAGACTATGGTAAGAGACAGGGAGGAAGGATATGTCCCAGACTATGGTAAGAGACAGGGAGGAAGGATAGTCCCAGACTATGGTAAGAGACAGGGAGGAAGGATATGTCCCAGACTATGGTAAGAGACAGGGAAGGATACGTCCCAGACTATGGTAAGAGACAGGGGGAGGAAGGATACGTCCCAGACTATGGTAAGAGACAGGGAGGAAGGATACGTCCCAGACTATGGTAAGAGACAGGGAAGGATACGTCCCAGACTATGGTAAGAGACAGGGAAGGATACGTCCCAGACTATGGTAAGAGACAGGGAGGAAGGATACGTCCCAGACTATGGTGTGAGACAGGGAAGGATACGTCCCAGACTATGGTAAGAGACAGGGAAGGATACGTCCCAGACTATGGTAAGAGACAGGGAGGAAGGATACGTCCCAGACTATGGTAAGAGACAGGGAAGGATACGTCCCAGACTATGGTGAGAGACAGGGAGTAAGGATACGTCCCAGACTATGGTAAGAGACAGGGAGGAAGGATACGTCCCAGACTATGGTAAGAGACAGGGAGGAAGGATACGTCCCAGACTATGGTAAGAGAAAGGTAGGAAGGATACGTCCCAGACGATGGTAAGAGACAGGGAAGGATACGTCCCAGACTATGGTAAGAGACAGTGAAGGATATGTCCCAGACTATGGTAAGAGACAGGGAGGAAGGATACGTCCCAGACTATGGTAAGAGACAGGGAGGAAGGATACGTCCCAGACTATGGTAAGAGACAGGGAAGGATACGTCCCAGACTATGTTAAGAGACAGTGAAGGATACGTCCCAGACTATGGTAAGAGACAGGGAAGGATACGTCCCAGACTATGGTAAGAGACAGGGAGGAAGGATATGTCCCAGACTATGGTAAGAGACAGGGAGGAAGGATATGTCCCAGACTATGGTAAGAGACAGGGAGGAAGGATATGTCCCAGACTATGGTAAGAGACAGGGAGGAAGGATATGTCCCAGACTATGGTAAGAGACAGGGAGGAAGGATACGTCCCAGACTATGGTAAGAGACAGGGAGGAAGGATACGTCCCAGACTATGGTAAGAGACAGGGAGGAAGGATACGTCCCAGACTATGGTAAGAGACAGGGAGGAAGGATACGTCCCAGACTATGGTGTGAGACAGGGAAGGATACGTCCTAGACTATGGTAAGAGACAGGGAAGGATACGTCCCAGACTATGGTAAGAGACAGGGAGGAAGGATACGTCCCAGACTATGGTAAGAGACAGGGAAGGATACGTCCCAGACTATGGTAAGAGACAGGGAGGAAGGATACGTCCCAGACTATGGTGAGAGACAGGGAGTAAGGGTACGTCCCAGACTATGGTAAGAGACAGGGAGGAAGGATACGTCCCAGACTATGGTAAGAGACAGGGAGGAAGGATATGTCCCAGACTATGGTAAGAGACAGGGAAGGATACGTCCCAGACTATGGTGAGAGACAGGGAGGAAGGATACGTCCCAGACTATGGTAAGAGACAGGGAGGAAGGATATGTCCCAGACTATGGTAAGAGACAGGGAGGAAGGATACGTTCCAGACTATGGTAAGAGACAGGGAAGGATACGTCCCAGACTATGGTGAGAGACAGGGAGGAAGGATACGTCCCAGACTATGGTAAGAGACAGGGAGGAAGGATACGTCCCAGACTATGGTAAGAGACAGGGAAGGATACGTCCCAGACTATGGTAAGAGACAGGGAGGAAGGATATGTCCCAGACTATGGTAAGAGACAGGGAGGAAGGATATGTCCCAGACTATGGTAAGAGACAGGGAGGAAGGATATGTCCCAGACTATGGTAAGAGACAGGGAGGAAGGATACGTCCCAGACTATGGTAAGAGACAGGGAGGAAGGATATGTCCCAGACTATGGTAAGAGACAGGGAGGAAGGATACGTCCCAGACTATGGTAAGAGACAGGGAAGGATACGTCCCAGACTATGGTAAGAGACAGGGAGGAAGGATACGTCCCAGACTATGGTAAGAGACAGGGAGGAAGGATACGTCCCAGACTATGGTAAGAGACAGGGAAGGATACGTCCCAGACTATGGTAAGAGACAGGGAAGGATACGTCCCAGACTATGGTAAGAGACAGGGAGGAAGGATACGTCCCAGACTATGGTGTGAGACAGGGAAGGATACGTCCCAGACTATGGTAAGAGACAGGGAAGGATACGTCCCAGACTATGGTAAGAGACAGGGAGGAAGGATACGTCCCAGACTATGGTAAGAGACAGGGAAGGATACGTCCCAGACTATGGTAAGAGACAGGGAGGAAGGATACGTCCCAGACTATGGTGAGAGACAGGGAGTAAGGATACGTCCCAGACTATGGTAAGAGACAGGGAGGAAGGATACGTCCCAGACTATGGTAAGAGACAGGGAGGAAGGGTACGTCCCAGACTATGGTAAGAGAAAGGTAGGAAGGATACGTCCCAGACGATGGTAAGAGACAGGGAAGGATACGTCCCAGACTATGGTAAGAGACAGGGAAGGATACGTCCCAGACTATGGTAAGAGACAGGGAGGAAGGATACGTCCCAGACTATGGTAAGAGAAAGGTAGGAAGGATACGTCCCAGACGATGGTAAGAGACAGGGAAGGATACGTCCCAGACTATGGTAAGAGACAGTGAAGGATATGTCCCAGACTATGGTAAGAGACAGGGAGGAAGGATACGTCCCAGACTATGGTAAGAGACAGGGAGGAAGGATACGTCCCAGACTATGGTAAGAGACAGGGAAGGATACGTCCCAGACTATGGTAAGAGACAGGGAGGAAGGATACGTCCCAGACTATGGTAAGAGACAGGGAGGAAGGATACGTCCCAGACTATGGTGTGAGACAGGGAAGGATACGTCCTAGACTATGGTAAGAGACAGGGAAGGATACGTCCCAGACTATGGTAAGAGACAGGGAGGAAGGATACGTCCCAGACTATGGTAAGAGACAGGGAGGAAGGATACGTCCCAGACTATGGTAAGAGACAGGGAGGAAGGATACGTCCCAGACTATGGTGAGAGACAGGGAGTAAGGATACGTCCCAGACTATGGTAAGAGACAGGGAGGAAGGATACGTCCCAGACTATGGTAAGAGACAGGGAGGAAGGATACGTCCCAGACTATGGTAAGAGAAAGGGAGGAAGGATACGTCCCAGACTATGGTAAGAGACAGGGAAGGATACGTCCCAGACTATGGTAAGAGACAGTGAAGGATATGTCCCAGACTATGGTAAGAGACAGGGAGGAAGGATACGTCCCAGACTATGGTAAGAGACAGGGAGGAAGGATACGTCCCAGACTATGGTAAGAGACAGGGAAGGATACGTCCCAGACTATGTTAAGAGACAGTGAAGGATACGTCCCAGACTATGGTAAGAGACAGGGAAGGATACGTCCCAGACTATGGTAAGAGACAGGGAGGAAGGATACGTCCCAGACTATGGTAAGAGACAGGGAAGGATACGTCCCAGACTATGGTAAGAGACAGGGAGGAAGGATACGTCCCAGACTATGGTAAGAGACAGGGAGGAAGGATACGTCCCAGACTATGGTAAGAGACAGGGAGGAAGGATACGTCCCGGACTATGGTAAGAGACAGGGAAGGATACGTCCCAGACTATGGTGAGAGACAGGGAGGAAGGATACGTCCCAGACTATGGTAAGAGACAGGGAGGAAGGATATGTCCCAGACTATGGTAAGAGACAGGGAGGAAGGATACGTCCCGGACTATGGTAAGAGACAGGGAAGGATACGTCCCAGACTATGGTGAGAGACAGGGAGGAAGGATACGTCCCAGACTATGGTAAGAGACAGGGAAGGATACGTCCCAGACTATGGTAAGAGACAGGGAAGGATACGTCCCAGACTATGGTAAGAGACAGGGAGGAAGGATACGTCCCAGACTATGGTAAGAGACAGGGAAGGATACGTCCCAGACTATGGTAAGAGACAGGGAAGGATACGTCCCAGACTATGGTAAGAGACAGGGAGGAAGGATATGTCCCAGACTATGGTAAGAGACAGGGAGGAAGGATACGTCCCGGACTATGGTAAGAGACAGGGAAGGATACGTCCCAGACTATGGTGAGAGACAGGGAGGAAGGATACGTCCCAGACTATGGTAAGAGACAGGGAAGGATACGTCCCAGACTATGGTAAGAGACAGGGAAGGATACGTCCCAGACTATGGTAAGAGACAGGGAGGAAGGATACGTCCCAGACTATGGTAAGAGACAGGGAAGGATACGTCCCAGACTATGGTAAGAGACAGGGAAGGATACGTCCCAGACTATGGTAAGAGACAGGGAGGAAGGATACGTCCCGGACTATGGTAAGAGACAGGGAAGGATACGTCCCAGACTATGGTAAGAGACAGGGAAGGATACGTCCCAGACTATGGTAAGAGACAGGGAGGAAGGATAAGTCCCAGACTATGGTAAGAGACAGGGAAGGATAAGTCCCAGACTATGGTAAGAGACAGGGAGGAAGGATACGTCCCAGACTATGGTAAGAGACAGGGAGGAAGGATACGTCCCAGACTATGGTAAGAGACAGGGAGGAAGGATACGTCCCAGACTATGGTAAGAGACAGGGAGGAAGGATACGTCCCAGACTATAGTAAGAGACAGGGAGGAAGGATACGTCCCAGACTATGGTAAGAGACAGGGAGGAAGGATACGTCCCAGACTATGGTAAGAGACAGGGAGGAAGGATACGTCCCAGACTATGGTAAGAGACAGGGAGGAAGGATATGTCCCAGACTATGGTAAGAGACAGGGAGGAAGGATACGTCCCAGACTATGGTAAGAGACAGGGAAGGATACGTCCCAGACTATGGTGAGAGACAGTGAAGGATACGTCCCAGACTATGGTAAGAGACAGGGAGGAAGGATACGTCCCAGACTATGGTAAGAGACAGGGAGGAAGGATATGTCCCAGACTATGGTAAGAGACAGGGAGGAAGGATACGTCCCAGACTATGGTAAGAGACAGGGAAGGATACGTCCCAGACTATGGTGAGAGACAGTGAAGGATACGTCCCAGACTATGGTAAGAGACAGGGAGGAAGGATACGTTCCAGACTATGGTAAGAGACAGGGAAGGATACGTCCCAGACTATGGTAAGAGACAGGGAGGAAGGATACGTCCCAGACTATGGTAAGAGACAGGGAGGAAGGATACGTCCCAGACTATGGTAAGAGACAGGGAAGGAAATGTCCCAGACTATGGTAAGAGACAGGGAAGGATACGTCCCAGACTATGGTAAGAGACAGGGAAGGATACGTCCCAGACTATGGTAAGAGACAGGGAAGGATACGTCCCAGACTATGGTAAGAGACAGGGAAGGATACGTCCCAGACTATGGTAAGAGACAGGGAGGAAGGATATGTCCCAGACTATGGTAAGAGACAGGGAAGGATACGTCCCAGACTATGGTGAGAGACAGGGAGGAAGGATACGTCCCAGACTATGGTAAGAGACAGGGAGGAAGGATATGTCCCAGACTATGGTAAGAGACAGGGAGGAAGAATACGTTCCAGACTATGGTAAGAGACAGGGAAGGATACGTCCCAGACTATGGTGAGAGACAGGGAGGAAGGATACGTCCCAGACTATGGTAAGAGACAGGGAGGAAGGATATGTCCCAGACTATGGTAAGAGACAGGGAGGAAGGATATGTCCCAGACTATGGTAAGAGACAGGGAGGAAGGATATGTCCCAGACTATGGTAAGAGACAGGGAGGAAGGATAGTCCCAGACTATGGTAAGAGACAGGGAGGAAGGATATGTCCCAGACTATGGTAAGAGACAGGGAAGGATACGTCCCAGACTATGGTAAGAGACAGGGAGGAAGGATACGTCCCAGACTATGGTAAGAGACAGGGAGGAAGGATACGTCCCAGACTATGGTAAGAGACAGGGAAGGATACGTCCCAGACTATGGTAAGAGACAGGGAAGGATACGTCCCAGACTATGGTAAGAGACAGGGAGGAAGGATACGTCCCAGACTATGGTGTGAGACAGGGAAGGATACGTCCCAGACTATGGTAAGAGACAGGGAAGGATACGTCCCAGACTATGGTAAGAGACAGGGAGGAAGGATACGTCCCAGACTATGGTAAGAGACAGGGAAGGATACGTCCCAGACTATGGTAAGAGACAGGGAGGAAGGATACGTCCCAGACTATGGTGAGAGACAGGGAGTAAGGATACGTCCCAGACTATGGTAAGAGACAGGGAGGAAGGATACGTCCCAGACTATGGTAAGAGACAGGGAGGAAGGATACGTCCCAGACTATGGTAAGAGAAAGGTAGGAAGGATACGTCCCAGACGATGGTAAGAGACAGGGAAGGATACGTCCCAGACTATGGTAAGAGACAGTGAAGGATATGTCCCAGACTATGGTAAGAGACAGGGAGGAAGGATACGTCCCAGACTATGGTAAGAGACAGGGAGGAAGGATACGTCCCAGACTATGGTAAGAGACAGGGAAGGATACGTCCCAGACTATGTTAAGAGACAGTGAAGGATACGTCCCAGACTATGGTAAGAGACAGGGAAGGATACGTCCCAGACTATGGTAAGAGACAGGGAAGGATACGTCCCAGACTATGGTAAGAGACAGGGAAGGATACGTCCCAGACTATGGTAAGAGACAGGGAGGAAGGATACGTCCCAGACTATGGTAAGAGACAGGGAGGAAGGATATGTCCCAGACTATGGTAAGAGACAGGGAAGGATACGTCCCAGACTATGGTGAGAGACAGGGAGGAAGGATACGTCCCAGACTATGGTAAGAGACAGGGAGGAAGGATATGTCCCAGACTATGGTAAGAGACATGGAGGAAGGATACGTTCCAGACTATGGTAAGAGACAGGGAAGGATACGTCCCAGACTATGGTGAGAGACAGGGAGGAAGGATACGTCCCAGACTATGGTAAGAGACAGGGAGGAAGGATATGTCCCAGACTATGGTAAGAGACAGGGAGGAAGGATATGTCCCAGACTATGGTAAGAGACAGGGAGGAAGGATATGTCCCAGACTATGGTAAGAGACAGGGAGGAAGGATATGTCCCAGACTATGGTAAGAGACAGGGAGGAAGGATACGTCCCAGACTATGGTAAGAGACAGGGAGGAAGGATACGTCCCAGACTATGGTAAGAGACAGGGAGGAAGGATACGTCCCAGACTATGGTAAGAGACAGGGAGGAAGGATACGTCCCAGACTATGGTGTGAGACAGGGAAGGATACGTCCTAGACTATGGTAAGAGACAGGGAAGGATACGTCCCAGACTATGGTAAGAGACAGGGAGGAAGGATACGTCCCAGACTATGGTAAGAGACAGGGAAGGATACGTCCCAGACTATGGTAAGAGACAGGGAGGAAGGATACGTCCCAGACTATGGTGAGAGACAGGGAGTAAGGATACGTCCCAGACTATGGTAAGAGACAGGGAGGAAGGATACGTCCCAGACTATGGTAAGAGACAGGGAGGAAGGATATGTCCCAGACTATGGTAAGAGACAGGGAAGGATACGTCCCAGACTATGGTGAGAGACAGGGAGGAAGGATACGTCCCAGACTATGGTAAGAGACAGGGAGGAAGGATATGTCCCAGACTATGGTAAGAGACAGGGAGGAAGGATACGTTCCAGACTATGGTAAGAGACAGGGAAGGATACGTCCCAGACTATGGTGAGAGACAGGGAGGAAGGATACGTCCCAGACTATGGTAAGAGACAGGGAGGAAGGATACGTCCCAGACTATGGTAAGAGACAGGGAAGGATACGTCCCAGACTATGGTAAGAGACAGGGAGGAAGGATATGTCCCAGACTATGGTAAGAGACAGGGAGGAAGGATATGTCCCAGACTATGGTAAGAGACAGGGAGGAAGGATATGTCCCAGACTATGGTAAGAGACAGGGAGGAAGGATACGTCCCAGACTATGGTAAGAGACAGGGAGGAAGGATATGTCCCAGACTATGGTAAGAGACAGGGAGGAAGGATACGTCCCAGACTATGGTAAGAGACAGGGAAGGATACGTCCCAGACTATGGTAAGAGACAGGGAGGAAGGATACGTCCCAGACTATGGTAAGAGACAGGGAGGAAGGATACGTCCCAGACTATGGTAAGAGACAGGGAAGGATACGTCCCAGACTATGGTAAGAGACAGGGAAGGATACGTCCCAGACTATGGTAAGAGACAGGGAGGAAGGATACGTCCCAGACTATGGTGTGAGACAGGGAAGGATACGTCCCAGACTATGGTAAGAGACAGGGAAGGATACGTCCCAGACTATGGTAAGAGACAGGGAGGAAGGATACGTCCCAGACTATGGTAAGAGACAGGGAAGGATACGTCCCAGACTATGGTAAGAGACAGGGAGGAAGGATACGTCCCAGACTATGGTGAGAGACAGGGAGTAAGGATACGTCCCAGACTATGGTAAGAGACAGGGAGGAAGGATACGTCCCAGACTATGGTAAGAGACAGGGAGGAAGGGTACGTCCCAGACTATGGTAAGAGAAAGGTAGGAAGGATACGTCCCAGACGATGGTAAGAGACAGGGAAGGATACGTCCCAGACTATGGTAAGAGACAGGGAAGGATACGTCCCAGACTATGGTAAGAGACAGGGAGGAAGGATACGTCCCAGACTATGGTAAGAGAAAGGTAGGAAGGATACGTCCCAGACGATGGTAAGAGACAGGGAAGGATACGTCCCAGACTATGGTAAGAGACAGTGAAGGATATGTCCCAGACTATGGTAAGAGACAGGGAGGAAGGATACGTCCCAGACTATGGTAAGAGACAGGGAGGAAGGATACGTCCCAGACTATGGTAAGAGACAGGGAAGGATACGTCCCAGACTATGGTAAGAGACAGGGAGGAAGGATACGTCCCAGACTATGGTAAGAGACAGGGAGGAAGGATACGTCCCAGACTATGGTGTGAGACAGGGAAGGATACGTCCTAGACTATGGTAAGAGACAGGGAAGGATACGTCCCAGACTATGGTAAGAGACAGGGAGGAAGGATACGTCCCAGACTATGGTAAGAGACAGGGAGGAAGGATACGTCCCAGACTATGGTAAGAGACAGGGAGGAAGGATACGTCCCAGACTATGGTGAGAGACAGGGAGTAAGGATATGTCCCAGACTATGGTAAGAGACAGGGAGGAAGGATACGTCCCAGACTATGGTAAGAGACAGGGAGGAAGGATACGTCCCAGACTATGGTAAGAGAAAGGGAGGAAGGATACGTCCCAGACTATGGTAAGAGACAGGGAAGGATACGTCCCAGACTATGGTAAGAGACAGTGAAGGATATGTCCCAGACTATGGTAAGAGACAGGGAGGAAGGATACGTCCCAGACTATGCTAAGAGACAGGGAGGAAGGATACGTCCCAGACTATGGTAAGAGACAGGGAAGGATACGTCCCAGACTATGTTAAGAGACAGTGAAGGATACGTCCCAGACTATGGTAAGAGACAGGGAAGGATACGTCCCAGACTATGGTAAGAGACAGGGAGGAAGGATACGTCCCAGACTATGGTAAGAGACAGGGAAGGATACGTCCCAGACTATGGTAAGAGACAGGGAGGAAGGATACGTCCCAGACTATGGTAAGAGACAGGGAGGAAGGATACGTCCCAGACTATGGTAAGAGACAGGGAGGAAGGATACGTCCCAGACTATGGTAAGAGACAGGGAGGAAGGATACGTCCCAGACTATGGTAAGAGACAGGGAAGGATACGTCCCAGACTATGGTAAGAGACAGGGAAGGATACGTCCCAGACTATGGTAAGAGACAGGGAGGAAGGATACGTCCCAGACTATGGTAAGAGACAGGGAAGGATACGTCCCAGACTATGGTAAGAGACAGGGAGGAAGGATATGTCCCAGACTATGGTAAGAGACAGGGAGGAAGGATACGTCCCAGACTATGGTAAGAGACAGTGAAGGATACGTCCCGGACTATGGTAAGAGACAGGGAGGAAGGATACGTCCCAGACTATGGTAAGAGACAGGGAGGAAGGATACGTCCCAGACTATGGTGAGAGACACGGAGTGGAGGTGGTTGAGACATAACAGAAACCTAACAAAGATCTATTTGGGATGTAAACTGTTTGTGCGTCTCGGTGAAGGACACGACTATTGCTAGAACATTAGACAGCATCTAAAACCCTGATTGGTCTCTTGGTGACCTTTATTGACCCACTCTGGATAGTTCTCAGAGTCTGAGTGTCTCAGTGTCTCAGTGTCTCAGAGTCTCAGTGTCTCAGAGTCTCAGTGTCTCAGAGTCTCAGTGTCTCAGTGTCTCAGTGTCTCAGAGTCTCAGTGTCTCAGTGTCTCAGAGTCTCAGTGTCTCAGTGTCTCAGAGTCTCAGTGTCTCAGTGTCTCAGAGTCTCAGTGTCTCAGTGTCTCAGTGTCTCAGAGTCTCAGTGTCTCAGTGTCTCAGAGTCTCAGAGTCTCAGTGTCTCAGTGTCTCAGAGTCTCAGTGTCTCAGAGTCTCAGTGTCTCAGTGTCTCAGAGTCTCAGAGTCTCAGTGTCTCAGTGTCTCAGTGTCTCAGAGTCTCAGTCTCTCAGTGTCTCAGTGTCTCAGTGTCTCAGAGTCTCAGAGTCTCAGTGTCTCAGTGTCTCAGAGTCTCAGTGTCTCAGAGTCTCAGTGTCTCAGTGTCTCAGAGTCTCAGAGTCTCAGTGTCTCAGTGTCTCAGTGTCTCAGAGTCTCAGTCTCTCAGTGTCTCAGTGTCTCAGTGTCTCAGAGTCTCAGTGTCTCAGTGTCTCAGAGTCTCAGTGTCTCAGTGTCTCAGAGTCTCAGTGTCTCAGTGTCTCAGAGTCTCAGAGTCTCAGTGTCTCAGTGTCTCAGTCTCTCAGTGTCTCAGTGTCTCAGTGTCTCAGTCTCTCAGTCTCTCAGAGTCTCAGTGTCTCAGTTCTCAGAGTCTTAGTGTCTCAGTGTCTCAGTTCTCAGAGTGTTGGATCTTGCTGACTTTCTTATTTCCTATTTCTCTCTTTTTCCTGACCGTACATGTGGTCTCCTTCCTTCTTTGTACTGTCCCTTCCCTTTCTTTCCCTCTCCTCTTTATGTCCCTCTCCTCCTCTCCTTCCTTCCTTCCCTCTCCTCCTCTTCCCTCTCAGTGGAGCTCTCCAGCCTGTCTCTGTGTATGACCAACTCTAAGCAGGGAGAGCCTTGTTTTTATGTCATCGGCAGAACAGAGCGGTTGGTATCTCTTCCTGTTAGTCTTCTTCTCTTTGATTTCTGTTCTAGAACCTTCTAGAATCATCTTGATCTATGCCACTTAGTAGACCTTGTTATCCATTCTAGTATGTGATCCCTGCGTGAATTGAACCAACAACCTTAGCGTTGCTAGTGCCACACTCTTCCCAACTGAACCATACAGTCTGAACCACATATTCTTGTTGTCCTGAGTTACATTATCAAGAGGTAAACGGCAGGGTTGTCTCTTATGTTCATGTTTATTCGCTCTTGTACATCATTTCTATGCACAGGGAGTCGTACCTCCAGACCTATGGAATAGACATATATTTATATACCACTCATATTCATATAGGATCCAACAGTACACTATCACACAGTGTAGTTGTGATAGAACTAGGTTTGAAAAAAACTGTCTCTTTCACAAAATTCCCCTTTTTTCCCCAGAAATCTTGGTTGGATGTTTCCCCGATTTCATGCTTATTCCCTTGCAATTCCAAAAAAATCTTCCAACCAGGATTTTGGGAAAACCAGGGAATTTTGGAAAAATGTCCAGAATTTTATAAACCTAGATATAATTGAATAAAAGTTGTTGTTCAGCCTCCATAATCATTGTATTTCAGTAGAAACATCAGTCGTGTTATCTCAGTGATTATTTACAGTTGCTTGCTGAAACAAAGAGAATGAAATGAACAGACTTGGTGTTTCTATTCTGAAGGCCACGAGGCTTGCTATTATCTACATGTTTATCCCATCTCATCGGCACCTGTTTTGTTTTACTTTAAACTTGGATAACACTGTTTGTTGTTTGTGTTAAACTGGAAACTGGTTTCTAATTTGTGTTTTCCCTCTAACTCCCTATCACCACTCTTGCTGAATATTTTTCTTGTCTCCCCCCTCTCTCTCTCTCGCTCTCTGACCTCTCTCTCTCTCTCTGCCCTCTACCCCACCCTCTTTCTCTGCCCTCTCATCCCCCTCTCGCCCCCCATCCATCCCTCCCTCTCTCTCTCTCTCTCTCTCTCTCTCTCTCTCTCTCTCTCTCTCTCTCTCTCTCTCAGACCATGATCCCAGATCAGTCTCCTTCTCTCTCTACCCAGAGGATGCGGGTGTGGCTGCAGTAGATAAGACGCACTCCCTGCCAAGGAAGAGTGAAAGGATGGATAGAGGAGGAGGGGAGAGGCAGAGTAAAGGAGGTAGTCTGGGGGGAATGAGGAGCAGAGGAGGAGGTACCCCTGACACAGACCTGGATTGGCCGGAGGAGGAGGGTCAGGTGGTCAGTCATAGAGGTGAGAGTTTAGGGGATAAGGACAACGGGAAACGCACCCAGAGTTTACCCAAGAACAGACAGGAAGTAGAGGAGGAGGAGGTGAGGCCCAGCGAGTCCAAACAGAGGTCAAAACAGCAGAGGAGCAGGGAAATGCAGAGTAAGGGGAAGAAGAACAGGAGAGAGAGGGGAGATGAGACAGAGGAGCTTCCCATCAGAAACACAGGTGAAGGTAAGAGGGAAGAGAGGAGGAGGGAGAGAGAGAGAGAGAGGGAGACGGAGGTGGAGGATTCTAGACCTGCAGAGAGAGTTCCCTTCTCCTTCCTCAAGCCGCTGCAGGATGGAGAGGCTGAGCTGTCTGATGCAGAGTCAGGGTCAACATGCACCTCCGGAGACAGCTTCTCTGACCAGGTCAGCCTGTCTGCATCTAGCATCTTCGGTTCCACCGCCCAAGACCCCAGAGACCAGAGAGGAGACCCCTGGAGCACCCAGTCATGGCTCCGGGCCAACCATGCATCCCACACCCCAGGCCCCTGGAGCAGCACACAGCCACAGAGGGCCACCTACAACAGTCCCTGTATTAAACCTGACCTGCAGATGTCTCAGGTTTTGGTGGGACACAGACTGACAGGAAACAAACGGAGAGGTCTTGACCTGTAGATGATAGATTATCCTGTTTAGAGGTTTCCTGGATTATTTACTCGTAATTCCAGAATTTGTCCAACCAGGATTTCTAGAAAACCTGGGAATTTACCTCTTGTCTGGGACACCTCCCTGACCACTGCACCACCCAATGACCTGTTATCCCACCACTTGACCGGGACACATTATCATACCCATGATTCTACCTACCTAACACCATTGCCTATAGAGGTCCACTATCATATTGGAGCTATATCATAATGAGTGGTATTATCTTCAACATAATCATTGTCATCACAACTTTTTTTATAATGGATATGCAAGTAACAACAACATCAAACATCTCCTCATATCAACCCTCTCTACAAACCAGACAGCAGCTACATCAAACATCTCATATCCACCCTCTCTACAAACCAGACAGCAGCTACATCAAACATATCCTCATTTCAACCCTCTCTACAAACCAGACAGCAGCTACATCAAACATATCCTCATATCAACCCTCTCTAGAAACCAGACAGCAGCTACATCAAATATCTCCTCATATCTACCCTCTCTACAAACCAGACAGCAGCTACATCAAACATCTCATATCAACCCTCTCTACAAATCAAACAGCAGCTACATCAAACATCTCATATCCACCCTCTCTACAAACCAGACAGCAGCTACATCAAACATCTCATATCCACCCTCTCTACAAACCAGACAGCAGCTACATCAAACATCTCATATCCAACCTCTCTGCAAATCAAAAAGCAACTACATCAAACATCTCATATCCACCCTCTCTACAAACCAGACAGCAGCTACATCAAACATCTCCTCATATCAACCCTCTCTACAAACCAGAATGGATTGTTAACACCACCTAGAGGCTATAGTGATGTATTATAATATGAGGAGCGCACCACTATGTTAACATTATAATATTCCACTTTCTTTATATCATATCATGTTTGCATTATATTTTACTGTAGATGATTTATTAAATTTTTTTGGTTGTAAAAATATTTGACTGAGATTTAGATAAATGATTTGCCTCCTGCTTGCTTATCGTGGATTGTAAATTCACCTCTTTCACATGAAGTCTTAGGATGTGGTGTTACAGATGTCTGGGGGACAGTAATTTTGTCGTCATATATATAGTTGAGAAAAGCTGGTAACTTTCCCCAAAATCTTGTTACATTCCCCAAATCTCCTGTTTTTTCCAGTAAACCCTATTGGAAGATTTCTGGAATCAGGATAAGCAGAACTCCTGAAACCCTCCAATCAGGAAAACCTGGACATTTTGGGAACGTTACTGTTATACAGTTGAAGTCGGACGTTTACATACACTTGGGTTGGAGTCATTTAAAACTCGTTTTTCAACCACTCCACAACTGTCTTGTTAACAAACTATAGTTTTGGGAAGTCGGTTCGGACGTCTACTTGGTGCATGACACAAGTCATCTTTCCAACAATAGTTTACAGACAGATTGTTCACTGTATCACAATTCCAGTGGGTCAGAAGTTTATATACACTAAGTTGACTGTGCCTTTAAACAGCTTGGAAAATTCCAGAAAATTACGTCATGGCTTTAGAAGCTTCTGATAGGCTAATTGACATAATTTGAGTCAATTGGAGGTGTACCTGTGGATGTATTTCAAGGCCTACCTTCAAACTCAGTTCCTCTTTGCTTGACATGATGGGAAAATCAAAAGAAATCAGCCAAGACCTCAGAAAACAAGTAGTAGACCTCCACAGGTCTGGTTCCTGGATCATCCTTGGGAGCAATTTCCAAATGCCTGAAGGTACCACGTTCATCTGTACAAACAATAGTACGCAAGTATAAACACCATGGGACCACACAGCCGTCATGCCGCTCAGGAAGGAGACGCGTCCTGTCTCCTAGAGATGAACGTACTTTGGTGTGAAAAGTGCAAATCAATCCCAGAACAACAGCAAAGGACCTTGTGAAGATGCTGGAGGAAACAGGTACAAAAGTATCTATATCCACAGTAAAACGAGTCCTATATCGACATAACCTGAAAGGCCTCTCATCAAGGAAGAAGCCACTGCTCCAAAACCGTCATAAAAAAGCCAGACTACGGTTTGCAACTGAACATGGCGACAAAGATTGTAATTTTTGGAGAAATGTCCTCTGGTCTGATGAAACAAAAATAGAACTGTTTGGCCATAATGACCATTGTTATGTTTGGAGGAAAAAGGGGGAGGCTTGCAAGCTGAAGAACACCATCCCATCCGTGAAGCACGGGGGTGGCAGCATCATGTTGTGGGTGTGATTTGCTGCAGGAGGGACTGGTGCACTTCACAAAATAGATGGCATCATCAGGCAGGAAAATTATGTGGATATATTGAAGCAACATCTCAAGACATCAGTCAGGAAGTTAAAGCTTGGTCGCAAATGGGTCTTCCAAATGGACAATGACCCCAAGCATACTTCCAAAGTTGTGGCACAATGGCTTAAGGACAACAAAGTCAAGGTATTGGAATAGCCATCACAAAACCCTGAACACAATCCCATAGAACTGAAAAAGCGTGTTCTAGCAAGGAGGCCTACAAACCTGACTCAGTTCCACCAGCTCTGTCAGGAGGAATGGGCCAAAATTCAGCCAATTTAATGTGGGAAGCTTGTGGAAGGCTACCTGAAATGTTTGACCCAAGTGAAACAATTTAAAGGCAATGCTACCAAATACTAATTGAGTGTATGTAAACTTCTGATCCACTGGGAATGTAATGAAAGAAATTAAAGCTGAAATAAATAATTCTCTCTTCTATTATTCTAACATTTCACATTCTTAAAATAAAGTGGTGATCCTAACTGACCTAAGACAGGGAATTTTTACTAGGATTAAATATCAGGAATTGTGAAAAACTGAGTTTAAATGTATTTGGCTAAGGTCTATGTAAACTTCCGACTTCAACACTATAAAGGTTATATACTGTATAACTGCACAGTTGTAGAGACTAGTGATTTATGAGTCTCTACAGATCTCTACTGGTGCCTTTCATTTTCTAGCCAAGCCGCTTTTAACCAAATCGAGTATTGACAGTGAAGCTTTTACAATGGGTACATCTAAAATCACACCCTAATCCCTATATAGTGCACTATTTTTGACCAGAGATGGTTGAAAGTAGTGCCCAATGTCAGGAATAGGGTGCTATTTTGACACATTCTTTACCCAGTTGAACAAATACTTTAAAAGCAGACTCTATTTGAGTTTTTTTTAAATACTCAGATTGAACAGTGGGTGAATTGAAGATGTGAATGAACACAGTGTAAAATGTTCCTTTAGAAACACACATTAGTACTTAGCCACGTATCTAGAATGTATTGATTGTTGGTGCTGTAGTACTGTATACATCATGCTACACTACACAGAGACGTCCTATCAGAACTGTCCCCTGCCAGTCTCTGATGCTAATCCATATCCAGAACGCACATTACGTTACGATTTACAAATGCTACAATGTCATCATTCTGTGATCCTTCCCCATTTCAGCTCCGCCTGTGTTTCAGTAACCAAGAATATAATAAACAAAGAACAGACCCATCACATCTCTCTCCCCTCCTCCTTCTCCCTCCCTCTTCCTTCCCTTCTCCCTGCCTCCTCCTCCCCTTCTCCCTCCCTCCCTCCTCCTCCCACATCCCCCCTCCATCCTCTCTTCCCCTCATCCTTCCTTCCCTCCCTCCTCCCCTAATCCCCTCCTCCCCTTCCTCCCCTAATCCTCCCTCCTCCCCTTCCACCCCTAATCCACCCTCCGTCCCTCCTCCCGTCCTCCTCTCCTCCCTCCCTCCCTCCTCCTCCCACATCCCCCCTCCATCCTTTCTTCCCCTCATCCCTCCCTCCCCTCCTCCTTCCTTCCCTCCCTCCTCTCCTCCCTCCCTCCTCCCCTAATCCCCTCCTCCTCTCATCCCTCCCTCCTCCCCTAATCCCCTCCTCCCCTTCCTCCCCTAATCCTCCCTCCTCCCCTAATCCTCCCTCCTCTCCTAATCCTCCTTCCTCCCCTAATCCACCCTCCCTCCCTCCTCCCCCCCCTCCTCTCCTCCCTCCCTCCTCCCCTAATCCTCTCCTCCAGTTCCTCCCTCCTCCCTAATCCTCCCTCCCTCCTCCCCCTCCTCCCCTAATCCTCTCCCTCCCCTTCCTCCCTCCTCCCCTAATCCTCCCTCCCCCTCCCCCTAATCCTCCCTCCCTCCTCCCCTAATCCTCTCCTCCCCTAATCCTCCCTCCCCTCATCCTCTCCTCCCCTCCCTCCTCCCCTAATCCTCCCTCCCTCCTCCCCTAATCCTCCCTCCCCTCATCCTCTCCTCCTCCCTCCCTCCTCCCCTAATCCTCCCTCCCTTAATCCTCTCCCTCCCCTTCCTCCCTCCTCCCCTAATCCTCTCCTCCCCTAATCCTCCCTCCCCTCATCCTCTCCTCCTCCCTCCCTCCTCCCCTAATCCTCCCTCCACTCATCCTCTCCTCCTCCCTCCCTTTCTCCCCTAATCCTCCCCCCCCTCATCCTCTCCTCCTCCCTCCCTCCCTCCTCCCCTAATCCTCCCTCCCCTCATCCGCTCCTCCCATTTTTTGCTCTGGTGATTTGCCTGTTGCTAAATATGAATTGTTGTACGCTATGCGCATGTCTAAAATGGTTCCATTTTCCTCATAGGGCCCTGGTCTATAAAGTAGTGCACTACATAGGGAATAGGGTGCCATAGGGCCCTGGTCTAAAGTAGTGCACTACATAGGGAATAGGGTGCCATAGGGCCCTGGTCTAAAGTAGTGCACTATATAGGGAATAGGGTGCCATAGGGCCATGGTCTAAAGTAGTGCACTATATAGGGAATAGGGTGCCATAGGGCCCTGGTCTAAAGTAGTGCACTATATAGGGAATAGGGTGCCATAGGGCCCTGGTCTAAAGTAGTGCACTACATAGGGAATAGGGTGCCATAGGGCCCTGGTCTAAAGTAGTGCACTACATAGGGAATAGGGTGCCATTTTAGACGTAAGCCCATGTTGTTGAGTTTGCAGAAGACTGACTACAAGGGCATTTTGATACTGGTCTTCTATGCATTTTGTAAGACTCGCTGGTTCAGTTAATTACTGTGGGAGTTTTATGTACTAGGTGCTCTGACAGAGTGCTATACAGAGGAAGCTGGTGGGAGAAGCTATTAGAGGATGGGGCTCGTTGTAATGACTGAAACGGAATGGAACGGAGTCAAACGCTTAGTTTCTATGTGTTTGATGTGTTTTGTACCATTCCATTAATCCCATTCCAGCAATTACGACGAGCCCGTCCTCCTATAGCTCCTACCACCAGCCACTTCTGGTGCTCTACTACTAGTTGCCAGAATAACAAGAGTTTTGGTAAATGTACAGATTAAACAGATCCATGAGTGCCGGACGTTGGTACGTACACACTTATGCATCAAATATTTACCTCGTCCTCTCCTGAGCAATAAAAAGCCATTTTTCCCCCTCACGTCTGCTAAAGTTATGCAACATGTAGCTTCCCATGAGCTCAATGAGTTAAAAAAAAATGAAAAAATAAAACTGGGTTGTGTTCATTAGGCACCAAACGGAAGTGAAACGGTCTGAAACATGGAGGGACTACCCGGACTCGTCCAATAAGTAACAGTAATTTAAATTTTCTGTTGCAAAAAAACCAAAACGTTTTAAAACGTTGCGTGCCCTAATGAATGTGACCCTGCCAGAAGGCACAGCATGGTTTGAGGTATATGTTGTATTAGGGAGGGAGGTGTCGTTAAACCAGCCTTTGACTCAATAAAAAAAAAGGGCAATGAATGAACTACTGCAGTTGATTAAGACATTAAACTCTATTTGATTTAAATGTTTTTATAGAATGACTATTTTAATATGTTTGCCTTTGTTGATGGGAATGAACAGACATTTCACCTCTGTGAGCCTAACGGTTCTTTGCTCACCATATTTTCACTGGAAGCTTTGAAACAACGCAGCTAATCAATCAATCAATCAACTGTAGTTATAAAGCCCTTTTTTTAAACATAGATTAGTAGCTAATCTACATTAATGAATCCCTGGAAAGTACAACACCGTACTGTAAACTACATTAAATAAGTACAACACCGTACTGTAAACTACATTAAATAAGTACAACACCGTACTTGTGAACTACATTAAATAAGTACAACACCGTACTGTAAACTACATGAAATAAGTACAACACCGTACTGTAAACTACATGAAATAAGTACAACACCGTACTGTAAACTACATTAAATAAGTACAACACCGTACTGTAAACTACATGAAATAAGTACAACACCGTACTGTAAACTACATGAAATAAGTACAACACCGTACTGTAAACTACATTAAATAAGTACAACACCGTACTGTAATCTACATTAAATAAGTACAACACCGTACTGTAAACTACATTAAATAAGTACAACACCATACTGTAAACTACATTAAATAAGTACAACACCGTACTGTAAACTACATTAATTAAGTACAACACCGCACTGTAAACTACATTAAATAAGTACAACACCGTACTTAAACTACATTAAATAAGTACAACACCGTTCTGTAAACTACATTAAATAAGTACAACACCATACTGTAAACTACATTAAATAAGTACAACACCGTACTGTAAACTACATTAAATAAGTACAACACCGTACTGTAAACTACATTAAATAAGTACAACACCGTACTGTAAACTACATTAAATAAGTACAACACCGTACTGTAAACTACATTAAATAAGTACAACATCGTACTGTAAACTACATTAAATAAGTACAACACCGTACTGTAAACTACATTAAATAAGTACACCACCGTACTGTAAACTACATTAAATAAGTACAACACCGTACTTAAACTACATTAAATAAGTACAACACCGTTCTGTAAACTACATTAAATAAGTAAAACACCATACTTAAACTACATGAAATAAGTACAACACCGTACTGTAAACTACATGGAATAGGTACAACACCGTACTGTAAACTACATGAAATAAGTACAACACCGTACTGTAAACTACATGAAATAAGTACAACACCGTACTGTAAACTACATTAAATAAGTACAACACCGTTCTGTAAACTACATTAAATAAGTACAACACATACTGTAAACTACAGACGTGCTATATGAAGCACACAGGCATATTCAGAGGCACATTTTTTGCATATAGAACTGCAGAGGGATTAGCCTAGCCTTAGTACCACACAGTCATACAGAACTGCAGAGGGATTAGCCTATCCTTAGTACCACACAGTCATACAGAACTGCAGAGGGATTAGCCTAGCCTTAGTACCACACAGTCATACAGAACTGCAGAGGGATTAGCCTAGCCTTAGTACCACACAGACATACAGAACTGCAGAGGGATTAGCCTAGCCTTAGTACCACACAGTCATATTCAGAGGCACATTGTTTTGTGTATAGAACACCACACCCCAGAACTGCAGAGGGATTAGACTAGACTTAGTACCACACAGTCATACAGAACTGCAGAGGGATTAGCCTAGCCTTAGTACCACACAGACATACAGAACTGCAGAGGGATTAGCCTAGGCTTAGTACCACACAGTCATACAGAACTGCAGAGGGATTAGCCTAGCCTTAGTACCACACAGTCATACAGAACTGCAGAGGGATTAGCCTAGCCTTAGTACCACACAGTCATACAGAACTGCAGAGGGATTAGCCTAGCCTTAGTACCACACAGACATACAGAACTGCAGAGGGATTAGCCTAGCCTTAGTACCACACAGTCATACAGAACTGCAGAGGGATTAGCCTAGCCTTAGTACCACACAGTCATACAGAACTGCAGAGGGATTAGCCTAGCCTTAGTACCACACAGTCATACAGAACTGCAGAGGGATTAGCCTATCCTTAGTACCACACAGTCATACAGAACTGCAGAGGGATTAGCCTATCCTTAGTACCACACAGTCATATTCAGAGGCACATTGTTTTGTGTATAGAACACCACACCCCAGAACTGCAGAGGGATTAGCCTAGACTTAGTACCACACAGTCATACAGAACTGCAGAGGGATTAGCCTAGCCTTAGTACCACACAGTCATACAGAACTGCAGAGGGATTAGCCTAGCCTTAGTACCACACAGACATACAGAACTGCAGAGGGATTAGCCTAGCCTTAGTACCACACAGTCATATTCAGAGGCACATTGTTTTGTGTATAGAACACCACACCCCAGAACTGCAGAGGGATTAGCCTAGACTTAGTACCACACAGTCATACAGAACTGCAGAGGGATTAGCCTAGCCTTAGTACCACACAGTCATACAGAACTGCAGAGGGATTAGCCTAGCCTTAGTACCACACAGACATACAGAACTGCAGAGGGATTAGCCTAGCCTTAGTACCACACAGTCATACAGAACTGCAGAGGGATTAGCCTAGCCTTAGTACCACACAGTCATATTCAGGTCATACCTTACTGCTTTAACATACAGTGCGTTGATTTTGCACTTGAAGTCAACCACCTGAATTGTCATTCGACTACAGATGCCATATCATAATTTGATCATCCAGCTGCAGGAATTTCTTTCACAGCAGGAAATGCAAACTTGTATTGCATTCAAGGTAAAAAAAAAAAAAAGGATATAAAGTTTGTAATTTCCCCTTAAAAATGTCAGACTTGATTTACCATAATGAAAAACCTATCAACCCCTACAAAAAAAATATATGAATTATAATCCACAAAAAACTATTTACATTTCCCGTTGCTGCAGGATTATTTTCCTGCTGCAGCAAACTGGCTCAAATTAATATCCTACATCTGTACTCTTTCTTTCTCTCCTGACACCAGATAATTCAAGAACAAAAAACAAAGTCTAACATGGTAAATGAAAAGCATGGTAGATGTTAGTGAAAATATTCAGGGAATCCCCTGCAGTGTAACCCTTATAGAGCTCATTGTTTCCCCCTGTAGTGTTCAACAGACGAGCTGAGTCACTAGTGTACCTGATAACTCTGCCACCAGGTTCCCATCACCAGGGCTCAATGTGAAGTCCATAGTGCACCTGATAACTCTGCCACCAGGTTCCCATCACCAGGGCTCAATGTGAAGTCACTAGTGTACCTGATAACTCTGCCACCAGGTTCCCATCACCAGGGCTCAATGTGAAGTCACTAGTGTACCTGATAACTCTGCCACCAGGTTCCCATCACCAGGGCTCAATGTGAAGTCACTAGTGTACCTGATAACTCTGCCACCAGGTTCCCATCACCAGGGCTCAATGTGAAGTCCATAGTGTACCTGATAACTCTGCCACCAGGTTCCCATCACCAGGGCTCAATGTGAAGTCACTAGTGTACCTGATAACTCTGCCACCAGGTTCCCATCACCAGGGCTCAATGTGAAGTCACTAGTGTACCTGATAACTCTGCCACCAGGTTCCCATCACCAGGGCTCAATGTGAAGTCACTAGTGTACCTGATAACTCTGCCACCAGGTTCCCATCACCAGGGCTCAATGTGAAGTCACTAGTGTACCTGATAACTCTGCCACCAGGTTCCCATCACCAGGGCTCAATGTGAAGTCACTAGTGTACCTGATAACTCTGCCACCAGGTTCCCATCACCAGGGCTCAATGTGAAGTCAACAGTGTACCTGATAACCTTAATTACAGTCCAGCACCATTTATCAATGTCAATGCGAATTATAAATATGATCAATATTTTATCCAACTTCATAATATTATTGATTATTGATCGCCATGTTAGGGGCTACAGCTAATTGCACAGTAAAACTGTACTGTATAAGAGTACTATAGCAGTACTGACTTTAACTGGACTGTATAAGAGTACTATAGCAGTACTCCAAGGCTTGATCCTAGGCCCCACGCTCTTCTCAATTTACATCAACAACATAGCTCAGGCAGTAGGAAGCTCTCTCATCCATTTATATGCAGATGATACAGTCTTATACTTAGCTGGGCCCTCCCAGGATTTTGTGTTAAATGCTCTACAACAAAGCTTTCTTAGTGTCCAACGAGCTTTCTCTACCCTTAACCTTGTTCCGAACACCTCCAAAACAAAGGTCATGTGGTTTGGTAAGAAGAATGCCCCTCTCCCCACAGGTGTGATTACTACCTCTGAGGGTTTAGAGCATGAAGTAGTCACCCTACACAAGTACTTGGGAGTATGGCTAGAAGGTACACTGTCCTTCTCTCAGCACATATCAAAGCTGCATATTACGGATTTTCTCCTCTTCGTCTGAGGAGGTGTAGCAGGGATTGGACCAAAACGCAGCGTGGTAAGTGTCCATAATGATTTAATAACAAAACCAACTGAACACTCGAACGAAACAATAAACGATGTGAACAAAACGAAACAGTCCCGTGTGGCGACAGACACTGACACGGAAAACAAACACCCACGAAACTCAGGTGGAAAAAGGCTACCTAAGTATGATTCTCAGCGGCCTCCCGGGTGGCGCAGTGGTTAAGGGCACTGTACTGCAGCGCCAGCTGTACCATCAGAGACTCTGGGTTCGCGCCCAGGCTCTGTCGTAACCGGCCGCAACCGGGAGGTCCTTGGGGCGATGCACAATTGGCCTAAATGTCTGCCCTGTTAGAGCTGCCCCAGTCAACTGTAAGTGCTGTTATTGTAAAGGGGAAACGTCTAGGAGCAACAACAGCTTGAAGTGGTAGGCCACACAAGCTCACAGAATGGGAAGGCCGAGTGCTGAAGCGAGTAGCTCGTAAAAATCGTCTGTCCCCGGTTGCAACAATTACTACCGAATTCCAAACCACCTCTGGAAGAAAACTCAACACAAGAACAGTTTGTCGGAAACTTCATGAAATGTTTTTCCATGGCCGAGCAAGTATACAAGCCTAAGCTCACCATGTGCAATGCCAAGCATCGGCTGGAATGGTGTAAAGCCTGCACAGAGCCTTGACCTGAACCTCATTGAACACTTTTGGGATGAATTGGAACGCCGACTGCGAGCCAGGCCTAATCACCAAACATCCAGTGCCCAACCTCACTAATGCGCTTGTGGCTGAATGGAAGCAAGTCCCCGCAGCAATGTTCCAACATCTAGTGGAAAGCCAGAAGAGTGGAGGCTGTTATAGCAGCAATGTTCCAACATCTAGTGGAAAGCCAGAAGAGTGGAGGCTGTTATAGCAGCAATGTTCCAACATCCAGTGGAAAGCCTTCCCAGAAGAGTGGAGGCTGTTATAGCAGCAATGTTCCAACATCTAGTGGAAAGCCTTCCCAGAAGAGTGGAGGCTGTTATAGCAGCAATGTCCCAACATCTAGTGGAAAGCCTTCCCAGAAGAGTGGAGGCTGTTATAGCAGCAATGTTCCTACATCTAGTGGAAAGCCAGAAGAGTGGAGGCTGTTATAGCAGCAATGTTCCAACATCTAGTGGAAAGCCTTCCCAGAAGAGTGGAGGCTGTTATAGCAGCAATGTTCCAACATCTAGTGGAAAGCCTTCCCAGAAGACTGGAGGCTGTTATAGCAGCAATGTTCCAACATCTAGTGGAAATCCTTCCCAGATGAGTGGAGGCTGTTATAGCAGCAATGTTCCTACATCTAGTGGAAATCCTTCCCAGATGAGTGGAGGCTGTTATAGCAGCAATGTTCCTACATCTAGTGGAAATCCTTCCCAGATGAGTGGAGGCTGTTATAGCAGCGAGGGAGGGGGACCAACTCCATATTAACGGCCATAATTTTGGAGTGAGATGTTGGACGAGCAGGCGTCTACATATTTTTGGTCATGTAGTGTACCCGTTTAAGAGAACAAAGAAAAAAATACAGTAGGAGAAGCGATAGAGTTGTTACAGGTGTCTTCTTCGAGTGTTGTTTAGGAGAGAGGGGAGACGCCCCCTGCTGGTGGCAACAGGCATAAACAAATCCCAATGGAAATCCCTTTCCCAAAATAATGGTGGATTACAATAATATCTAAACCATGTTTTACCAAATACAATGTGATTCCATAACTTTATGGGCAGCCACAACTATAGTGTACAATAATACACATTAACACCGAGATAGGTTTCTGTACGTTTTCAAAATGTGTACATCACAAATTATAAACCTACAATAGTTTACCCCATCTCAATCTCAAAATGAGAAGGCAACATTACAGTAGATACAAAGATATGACAAAGTAGTCATACATTTGCCTAACTCTAAATGCAATTAGAAAATAACTCATCCCTACATGTGATATGTGTGATTTGTTTTAAATATGCCATGTAAAAATAAAAATAAAAAGTTTTGTTTCTGGAAGCCATTTCAAAGCAATAAATGCATTGAATAAAAGTACATTTTTCATGATGAAATAACATATACATATGATAATTTTTTGTAGGGGTGTATGAGATTTATATACTGTATGTTATTAACATATATTAACGTGTTTGTCACCATTATTTATACGTTTTAAATATATATCATATATTTTAAAATAGATGTCACGTTCTTTGATGTATAAGGCCATATGTATTACTATTCCGTATGGGGAGAGGGAGACTGTGCCATTACGGCTCTTAATGCAGAAAATCTCTCTTGTCAGAACATGCTTCTCCTCGATCCAAAATGGTCGACTCAAGGAGTTCAGTTTACTCGCCACTGTCATCACTACATGTAAACTCTAAGGTCAGAGAGTTTGGAGAGAAAGCAACAACTAATGCAACGTTCAAGTAATAGTCGGAACTCGGATTCTCTGACTGGTTAAAAGCGGAATGTGTCAAACTACAACCAGTAAGCAGATCGGAAATGTCAGCGTTTCCTACTTCCAACTACCATGTGAACACAATGGGGATTTGAAGACAATCTGGAAATTCGGATAAAAACAAGGACAGATCATGATGTCAGTTATCTTCAGGTGGGTCCTGTGTGGCTCAGTCGGTAGAGCATGGCGCTTGCAACGCCAAGCGTCGTGGGTTCGATTCCCGCTGGGACCACCCATATGTAAAAGTAGTGGCCCCAGCCGACTTGTAAGTCGCTTTGGACAAAAGCGTCTGCTAAATGGGATATATTATTATTATTATTAGGTGTGAAAGTTGGAGCTCTAGAAATATGCCCGATTTTTCGACTTGGAATTCCGAGTTGGATTATCGTTCAAAATATGTTCTTCCTCGTTGGAGCTCGTTTAAAAAATCGAGTTCCCAGTTGTCTTGGATGCTCGGAGTCGGGAGATTTCCGAGTTCCGATTTCCCAGTTGATTTGAACGTGGCAATATATCTCGTCTGACTCACTTGCATAAACCGCGCCACCACATGCACCCCGCGCCTCCTACCCCCTCCTCCACATCCTCGTCTTTGTGAGAGGATCTGAGAGGAGCTGCAGTGTGTATTGGCCACTCTGCGGTGCTTCAGAATGGCGGAGGGGGGCGGCGGGTGCAGTGGATACGCGATGCTGAACGGGGACCGCGGGGGATGGACCGACTAATCACCCCGCCGCTCATTCTGTCAGCATCAGGACCACAGCCAGACAGATTTGGATTTAAAATTCTACCTTCAGGAAATATTAGACTGCAATAAACTTCACCACTACGAGATGGAGATATAAGAGGACATATATGGAACTCCTTATCTTTTTAGGCAAATTTATGAAATTGTTGAATCTATCTTGAAGACTCGTGTTTCATAGTGTGCTTGTCATATTTGCTGCGAGTGATACGCGACACGTCGGGAGTCTGCCATCATTGAAATGCGTAAAAACGACCCTTTAACCGAGTCAGCTATGCGTCTTATTTTGACATATTAGCGTGTGAATGCGTTGGGCTGTGAAGACGTTAGTGCGCAAATCCCCGGATGTTTTTATTGGTGGTTTTTGTCGCCGCTGCGTGACGGTCTCTGTCCGTGTGTGTTCAGAACCCAGATCGGTTCCATACCATCTCTCAACACTACGGCAGCCTGCGTGCCTCAGAGCTAAAACAATAACGTGATAACGGGACACTGTAGCGGGCTGGGGACTGGATCGGTGTTGCCGCGATGCACCAGACAGAACAGGCCACCTTGCACTCTACCGTCTGAAGAAAAGGACCATAGAGGAGCGGAATCCCTCACTATATAAAATACGTCATTTTATCAAACGGTTTCGACCTCAGCAAATCGACACAGATTGGGATTATTCGAGCATATTAAAACAGAGAGAGGATCAATGATTATTTCCTCAAGGCTCCTTCTTATCCTCCTTCAACCCTGCAGCACAAGACAGGCAAGAAGAAGACGTGTGGAGGCAGAGAATGCTGCAATCTACTGACTGGGTATGACACTACAAAACAATATATCAAGCATTAAGACAGTAAGGAGAAGGCACTCTGACAGTCTTAAGAAAGCAGAGTGGAGGCTGCTGGTTAGGTAGTGTGGAGCAGCTAGATGATGATCAGTAGTGATTTCTCCTGCTCTAAAGACTTCAGATGAAGCTTCCCAGTATTTATGGGGTGAGCTGAAACCCCATGAGAGTTTACAGTGCAGCGGTTTCAGCCTCAGAGACAGAGGGCGAGAGAGACATTGTGAGAGATATACAGAAAGAGAGAGAACAGAATTCAGAACTCCACACATTCACCCAGAGTAGACACTCCTACCTGCTATTAGAACACATTCACCCAGAGTCGACACTCCAACCTGCTATTAGAACACATTCACCCAGAGTAGACACTCCTACCTGCTATTAGAACACATTCACCCAGAGTAGACACTCCTACCTGCTATTAGAACACATTCACCCAGAGTAGACACTCCCACCTGCTATTAGAACACATTCACCCAGAGTAGACACTCCCACCTGCTATTAGAACACATTCACCCAGAGTAGACACTCCTACCTGCTATTAGAACACATTCACCCAGAGTAGACACTCCTACATGCTATTAGAACACATTCACCCAGAGTAGACACTCCCACCTGCTATTAGAACACATTCACCCAGAGTAGACAGTCCTACCTGCTATTAGAACACATTCACCCAGAGTAGACACTCCCACCTGCTATTAGAACACATTCACCCAGAGTAGACACTCCCACCTGCTATTAGAACACATTCACCCAGAGTAGACACTCCCACCTGCTATTAGAACACATACACCCAGAGTAGACACTCCTACCTGCTATTAGAACACATTCACCCAGAGTAGACACTCCTACCTGCTATTAGAACACATTCACCCAGAGTAGACACTCCTACCTGCTATTAGAACACATTCACCCAGAGTAGACACTCCTACCTGCTATTAGAACACATTCACCCAGAGTAGACACTCCCACCTGCTATTAGAACACATTCACCCAGAGTAGACCCTCCCACCTGCTATTAGAACACATTCACCCAGAGTAGACCCTCCCACCTGCTATTAGAACACATTCACCCAGAGTAGACCCTCCCACCTGCTATTAGAACACATTCACCCAGAGTAGACACTCCCACCTGCTATTAGAACACATTCACCCAGAGTAGACACTCCCACCTGCTATTATAACACATTCACCCAGAGTAGACACTCCCACCTGCTATTAGAACACATTCACCCAGAGTAGACCCTCCCACCTGCTATTAGAACACATTCACCCAGAGTAGACCCTCCCACCTGCTATTAGAACACATTCACCCAGAGTAGACACTCCCACCTGCTATTAGAACACATTCACCCAGAGTAGACACTCCCACCTGCTATTAGAACACATTCACCCAGAGTAGACACTCCCACCTGCTATTAGAACACATTCACCCAGAGTAGACACTCCCACCTGCTATTAGAACACATTCACCCAGAGTAGACACTCCTACCTGCTATTAGAACACATTCACCCAGAGTAGACACTCCCACCTGCTATTAGAACACATTCACCCAGAGTAGACACTCCTACCTGCTATTAGAACACATTCACCCAGAGTAGACACTCCTACCTGCTATTAGAACACATTCACCCAGAGTAGACACTCCCACCTGCTATTAGAACACATTCACCCAGAGTAGACACTCCCACCTGCTATTAGAACACATTCACCCAGAGAAGACACTCCCACCTGCTATTAGAACACATTCACCCAGAGTAGACACTCCCACCTGCTATTAGAACACATTCACCCAGAGTAGACACTCCCACCTGCTATTAGAACACATTCACCCAGAGTAGACACTCCCACCTGCTATTAGAACACATTCACCCAGAGTAGACACTCCCACCTGCTATTAGAACACATTCACCCAGAGTAGACACTCCTACCTGCTATTAGAACACATTCACCCAGAGTAGACACTCCCACCTGCTATTAGAACACATTCACCCAGAGTAGACACTCCTACCTGCTATTAGAACACATTCACCCAGAGTAGACACTCCTACCTGCTATTAGAACACATTCACCCAGAGTAGACACTCCCACCTGCTATTAGAACACATTCACCCAGAGTAGACACTCCCACCTGCTATTAGAACACATTCACCCAGAGTAGACACTCCCACCTGCTATTAGAACACATTCACCCAGAGTAGACACTCCCACCTGCTATTAGAACACATTCACCCAGAGTAGACACTCCCACCTGCTATTAGAACACATTCACCCAGAGTAGACACTCCCACCTGCTATTAGAACACATTCACCCAGAGTAGACACTCCCTCCCACCTGCTATTAGAACACATTCACCCAGAGTAGACACTCCCACCTGCTATTAGAACACATTCACCCAGAGTAGACACTCCCACCTGCTATTAGAACACATTCACCCAGAGTAGACACTCCCACCTGCTATTAGAACACATTCACCCAGAGTAGACACTCCCACCTGCTATTAGAACACATTCACCCAGAGTAGACACTCCCACCTGCTATTAGAACACATTCACCCAGAGTAGACACTCCCACCTGCTATTAGAACACATTCTCCCAGAGTAGACACTCCCACCTGCTATTAGAACACATTCACCCAGAGTAGACACTCCCACCTGCTATTAGAACACATTCACCCAGAGTAGACACTCCCACCTGCTATTAGAACACATTCACCCAGAGTAGACACTCCCACCTGCTATTAGAACACATTCACCCAGAGTAGACACTCCCACCTGCTATTAGAACACATTCACCCAGAGTAGACACTCCCACCTGCTATTAGAACACATTCACCCAGAGTAGACACTCCCACCTGCTATTAGAAAACATTCACCCAGAGTAGACACTCCTACCTGCTATTAGAACACTTTCACCCAGAGTAGACACTCCTACCTGCTATTAGAACACATTCACCCAGAGTAGACACTCCCACCTGCTATTAGAACACATTCACCCAGAGTAGACACTCCCACCTGCTATTAGAACACATTCACCCAGAGTAGACACTCCTACCTGCTATTAGAACACATTCACCCAGAGTAGACACTCCCACCTGCTATTAGAACACATTCACCCAGAGTAGACACTCCTACCTGCTATTAGAACACATTCACCCAGAGTAGACACTCCCACCTGCTATTAGAACACATTCACCCAGAGTAGACACTCCCACCTGCTATTAGAACACATTCACCCAGAGTAGACACTCCTACCTGCTATTAGAACACATTCACCCAGAGTAGACACTCCTACCTGCTATTAGAACACATTCACCCAGAGTAGACACTCCCACCTGCTATTAGAACACATTCACCCAGAGTAGACACTCCCACCTGCTATTAGAACACATTCACCCAGAGTAGACACTCCCACCTGCTATTAGAACACATTCACCCAGAGTAGACACTCCCACCTGCTATTAGAACACATTCACCCAGAGTAGACACTCCCACCTGCTATTAGAACACATTCACCCAGAGTAGACACTCCTACCTGCTATTAGAACACATTCACCCAGAGTAGACACTCCCACCTGCTATTAGAACACATTCACCCAGAGTAGACCCTCCCACCTGCTATTAGAACACATTCACCCAGAGTAGACCCTCCCACCTGCTATTAGAACACATTCACCCAGAGTAGACCCTCCCACCTGCTATTAGAACACATTCACCCAGAGTAGACACTCCCACCTGCTATTAGAACACATTCACCCAGAGTAGACACTCCCACCTGCTATTAGAACACATTCACCCAGAGTAGACACTCCCACCTGCTATTAGAACACATTCACCCAGAGTAGACCCTCCCACCTGCTATTAGAACACATTCACCCAGAGTAGACCCTCCCACCTGCTATTAGAACACATTCACCCAGAGTAGACACTCCCACCTGCTATTAGAACACATTCACCCAGAGTAGACACTCCCACCTGCTATTAGAACACATTCACCCAGAGTAGACACTCCCACCTGCTATTAGAACACATTCACCCAGAGTAGACACTCCCACCTGCTATTAGAACACATTCACCCAGAGTAGACACTCCTACCTGCTATTAGAACACATTCACCCAGAGTAGACACTCCCACCTGCTATTAGAACACATTCACCCAGAGTAGACACTCCTACCTGCTATTAGAACACATTCACCCAGAGTAGACACTCCTACCTGCTATTAGAACACATTCACCCAGAGTAGACACTCCCACCTGCTATTAGAACACATTCACCCAGAGTAGACACTCCCACCTGCTATTAGAACACATTCACCCAGAGAAGACACTCCCACCTGCTATTAGAACACATTCACCCAGAGTAGACACTCCCACCTGCTATTAGAACACATTCACCCAGAGTAGACACTCCCACCTGCTATTAGAACACATTCACCCAGAGTAGACACTCCCACCTGCTATTAGAACACATTCACCCAGAGTAGACACTCCCACCTGCTATTAGAACACATTCACCCAGAGTAGACACTCCTACCTGCTATTAGAACACATTCACCCAGAGTAGACACTCCCACCTGCTATTAGAACACATTCACCCAGAGTAGACACTCCTACCTGCTATTAGAACACATTCACCCAGAGTAGACACTCCTACCTGCTATTAGAACACATTCACCCAGAGTAGACACTCCCACCTGCTATTAGAACACATTCACCCAGAGTAGACACTCCCACCTGCTATTAGAACACATTCACCCAGAGTAGACACTCCCACCTGCTATTAGAACACATTCACCCAGAGTAGACACTCCCACCTGCTATTAGAACACATTCACCCAGAGTAGACACTCCCACCTGCTATTAGAACACATTCACCCAGAGTAGACACTCCCACCTGCTATTAGAACACATTCACCCAGAGTAGACACTCCCACCTGCTATTAGAACACATTCACCCAGAGTAGACACTCCCACCTGCTATTAGAACACATTCACCCAGAGTAGACACTCCCACCTGCTATTAGAACACATTCACCCAGAGTAGACACTCCCACCTGCTATTAGAACACATTCACCCAGAGTAGACACTCCTACCTGCTATTAGAACACATTCACCAGAGTAGACACTCCCACCTGCTATTAGAACACATTCACCCAGAGTAGACACTCCCACCTGCTATTAGAACACATTCACCCAGAGTAGACACTCCCACCTGCTATTAGAACACATTCACCCAGAGTAGACACTCCCACCTGCTATTAGAACACATTCACCCAGAGTAGACACTCCCACCTGCTATTAGAACACATTCACCCAGAGTAGACACTCCCACCTGCTATTAGAACACATTCACCCAGAGTAGACACTCCCACCTGCTATTAGAACACATTCACCCAGAGTAGACACTCCCACCTGCTATTAGAACACATTCTCCCAGAGTAGACACTCCCACCTGCTATTAGAACACATTCACCCAGAGTAGACACTCCCACCTGCTATTAGAACACATTCACCCAGAGTAGACACTCCCACCTGCTATTAGAACACATTCACCCAGAGTAGACACTCCCACCTGCTATTAGAACACATTCACCCAGAGTAGACACTCCCACCTGCTATTAGAACACATTCACCCAGAGTAGACACTCCCACCTGCTATTAGAACACATTCACCCAGAGTAGACACTCCCACCTGCTATTAGAACACATTCACCCAGAGTAGACACTCCTACCTGCTATTAGAACACTTTCACCCAGAGTAGACACTCCTACCTGCTATTAGAACACATTCACCCAGAGTAGACACTCCCACCTGCTATTAGAACACATTCACCCAGAGTAGACACTCCCACCTGCTATTAGAACACATTCACCCAGAGTAGACACTCCTACCTGCTATTAGAACACATTCACCCAGAGTAGACACTCCCACCTGCTATTAGAACACATTCACCCAGAGTAGACACTCCTACCTGCTATTAGAACACATTCACCCAGAGTAGACACTCCCACCTGCTATTAGAACACATTCACCCAGAGTAGACACTCCCACCTGCTATTAGAACACATTCACCCAGAGTAGACACTCCTACCTGCTATTAGAACACATTCACCCAGAGTAGACACTCCTACCTGCTATTAGAACACATTCACCCAGAGTAGACACTCCCACCTGCTATTAGAACACATTCACCCAGAGTAGACACTCCCACCTGCTATTAGAACACATTCACCCAGAGTAGACACTCCCACCTGCTATTAGAACACATTCACCCAGAGTAGACACTCCCACCTGCTATTAGAACACATTCACCCAGAGTAGACACTCCCACCTGCTATTAGAACACATTCACCCAGAGTAGACACTCCTACCTGCTATTAGAACACATTCACCCAGAGTAGACAATCCCACCTGCTATTAGAACACATTCACCCAGAGTAGACACTCCTACCTGCTATTAGAACACATTCACCCAGAGTAGACACTCCCACCTGCTATTAGAACACATTCACCCAGAGTAGACACTCCCACCTGCTATTAGAACACATTCACCCAGAGTAGACACTCCCACCTGCTATTAGAACACATTCACCCAGAGTAGACACTCCCACCTGCTATTAGAACACATTCACCCAGAGTAGACACTCCCACCTGCTATTAGAACACATTCACCCAGAGTAGACACTCCCACCTGCTATTAGAACACATTCACCCAGAGTAGACACTCCCACCTGCTATTAGAACACATTCACCCAGAGTAGACACTCCCACCTGCTATTAGAACACATTCACCCAGAGTAGACACTCCTACCTGCTATTAGAACACATTCACCCAGAGTAGACACTCCCACCTGCTATTAGAACACATTCACCCAGAGTAGACACTCCCACCTGCTAAGCGTAAACTACTTGGTTACCGCAGTGTGAGTGTTTTTCCTGCTCTTTATTTGTCCTTTCGGGATCCCTCCTCTTTCTCCTTTCTTTTTTGCCCTTTTTCTTGGAATGGATGACACAGAGAAAGAAGAGCTCTTTTCCAACAGAGGATTGCAGAGGACGTTGTTGACCTTCTACAATTTGTGAGATAAACTGTCATATAATATAACAAGTACTCAGGAATATAAAGCTAGACGGAGAAATCATAATTTATCTACTGAGCAGTGACAGAACAGACAAAACTTTCAAGCTCTTTTCCTTCTTATTTTTGAATAGATGTAGATTCAAAGTTGATCCTATTCAAGAAGTGTAATAAAATGGACCAGGAAGGATAAATGTGAGAGAGTTCAGACCTCTTCCATGACCTCATACATCCCTCCTGTCTGCTGAGCTATTACAACCCGAGATAGAAAGATGTCTATCCACTTTGAACAGGGCCTCATCTGTCAGCCTCTCAGTTAATCTCAACTCTTCTACTTCTTTTAACTCAGTGATTTGTAGACAATCTGACTCGGTGACATTGTCTCATATGATTTCAGAAGATGGGACTCTGACCCCTTCAAGATCACCTGACCTGATTGGACCAACCGGATGTTCAACGCGCCAACCGACGTCTCTGACAGGGCAAAACCAGGAATTAAAACATCTTGATCCTCTAGAGGGACCTTTTTAAAGTCAACTCTCTCCCCCCCACTTCCTTCTGGTGGGGGGGAGGGCATAGCAGTGAGCCTATCACAGCTCAGGACTGGTCCTTCATTAACCAAAGCCTATCACAGCTCAGGACTGGTCCCTTCGCTAGCCAGTTAGCCTATCAACAGTGAGGTTACTGAGACCAGGACCAGACCAGCAGCATGGAGGCTAGTCAGCGCCATGGCCAGGGCAGCCCAGAGAGCCCTAACCGAGCGGTGGAGTATCTCCTGGAGCTCAACAACATTATAGAGAGCCAGCAGAAGCTCCTGGAGACCCAGAAACACCGTATCGATGAGCTGGAGGTTCAATTAGACCGGCTGGCCCAGGAGAATAAAGACCTACGCCTCGACCGCCAGCGACCTTTACCCCCTGAACCGCCACCCTGCCCCCCGCCACCACCTGCCACCAAAACATCCATACCCTCTGTACCAGTCCGCCCTGTTCAGACCCAGTCTTATAATCATACCAGTACCAACACTACAGCCATCCAGACACCCACCCCCACAGCCCTTCCAACCCCACCCCCGGTGCCTGTACGGGATCAACGCAAACCTCAAACCCCCAGTACCAACACTACAGCCATACAGACACCGACCCCCACAGCCCTTCCAACCCCACCCCCGGTGCCTGTACGGGATCAACGCAAACCTCAAACCCCCAAGACCCCACGCCGTACCCCCCACACGCCACAAACCCCCAAACGAACCCCAGTCACCACCCAGACCCCACGCACTCCGCAGACCCCCAAACGAACCCCAGTCACCACCCAGACCCCACGCACGCCCCAAACCCCCAAACGAACCCCAGTCACCACCCAGACCCCCCGCACTCCGCAGACACCCAAACGGACCCCCCACACACGGCTGACGCGAACCATCTCGACCGGAACAGGCACCAGCTTCGTGGAGATGGAGAAGGAGAGACTGGAGAGGATGGAGGAAGAGAGGACAGAGAGGACAGAGAGACTTCACAGCTCCACCTTGGGAAACCCCACCAACCACAGACAGTGAGTCATTACCTTACCTTTTAGTGTGTGTGTGTGTGTTAGACCCCAAACTCCACTGCTGAACAGTTAACACGAGGTGTTTCTTCATGCATACTGCCGTTCTTCACACTCCAATGCTCTGAGTGTGTTCTTCTTCAATCAAATGTATTTATATAGCCCTTCATACATCAGCTGATGTCACAAAGTGCTGTACAGAAACCCAGCCTAAAACCCCAAACAGCAAGCAATGCAGGTGTAGAAGCACGGTGGCTAGGAAAAACTCCCTAGAAAGGCCAGAACCTAGAGAGAAACCTAGAGAGGAACCAGGCTATGTTGGGTGGCCAGTCCTCTTCTGGCTGTGCCGGGTGGAGATTATAACAGAACATGGCCAAGATGTTCAAATGTTCATAAATGACCAGCAGGGTCAAATAACAATAATTACAGTGGTTGATGAAGTCAGCACCTCAGGAGTAAATGTCAGTCGACTGTTCATAGCCGATAATTCAGAGTATATCTACCGCTCCTGGTATCTCTAGAGAGTTGAAAACAGCAGGTCTGGGACAAGGTAGCATGTCCGGTGAACAGGTCAGGGTTCCATATCTGCAGGTAGAACAGTTGAAACTGGAGCAGCAGCACGGCCAGGTGGACTGGGGACAGCAAGGAGTCATCATGCCAGGTAGTCCTGAGGCATGGTCCTAGGGCTCAGGTCCTCCGAGAGAGAAAGAAAGAAAGAAAGAAGAGAATTAGAGAGAGCATACTTAAATTCACACAGGAAACCGGATAAGACAGGAGAAATACTCCAGATATAACAAACTGCCCCCCGACACATAAACTACTGCAGACTGAGGCATTCTCTTGAATACGTTCTTATTAGGATGAGAGTGTGGAGAACGTTTTACACTTAAAAAGAACTGCACCCTCTAATGCTACTGCATTACCTTTGACCCTTTAGAGTAAATTGCATCATCAACATGTCGGCTGCTCGTCTATGCTGGATCACGACTATCCTCTGTAACTATTGTTAGCTATATGTCAAACATTTGTAGATCTGAACATCTGATTTAGTTTAATATTGCATTATTGTCAGTAAAGCAATTAGGACTGTTAATCCTTTTGTGTTTTGTGTTATTTAGCTACATTTACATTTGGTTAACAAAAGTAGCTAGCTAACTTTAGTAGTGTCTTAAGCTAGTCTAGCCATCGGTGATCCTCCTTTCATTTTCACTTGGTTTTGTTTTGTCTTGTCTTGTATCATACCTGATTTAAATCCCATCAATTACACGTTGTGTATTTAACCCTCTGTTCCCCATCACGTCATTATCGGTGATGGTTTTGTTTGTATGTGATGTGCAAGTTATGATCTGGTGTGCAACGGGGTTTTGTACCCACTTATTATTTTGTATATTTTGGTTTTCAGAGTTTTGTGAAGCACTTATTTAAACGACACTTATTTAAACAAGTTCGTTCTCCTGCGCCCGACTTCCCTGCCACCAACACGCACACATTACACGGTTGTTGAGCAAGCTGCTCAAGTTAAATGGCTTAGCTAAAATATCATTACTCTCCATAATCCATAGCTACATGGCGTTACTACACAGCCTGCAAGGACTCTGTCAACCCTGGGGAAACATGCCAATATAACCTGGTACTAGCTACGCTACAAATAAATATCCGGACGATACACAGACCGATCCGGAGGAGGAAAGCAATGAGAGGTGGCGCTATCTGTCAGTGTAGGTATCTCTTTTGGGTCTTCACAGTCACTATAAGTGATACATTGTGGTTTGCTGATATTGTCACGCAATCAGCACCAATTCGTCAGATTTTTTTTGAAATTGAGTGAGAGGGCTGGAGAAGTTGGGAGATGAGAGATGTGCTAAGGTGACCGAGGCATGCACAACTATGCCCTGTAACGTTACTGCCTCAATCTGCAGCCAGCCAAGCGAATGGCAATACAAACGATACAAGATAACTACATAAACAAACATTTCATGATCAGCTAGCTATATAGAATCGTAATAGTTTAACAGGTAAAAACAACCTAAAACTAATGTATGCAAGGTAGATGACTAGCTAAGTAAACCTACCAATTCTCTGTGCCTAGACAGACAGCCAGTCGTATTGACTTATTTTGGGATTGCTGCCTACACACACTACGCTGGGTATTGTAGGCAAGTAAACATGCCACGATTAACACAGAATTTATTTATCAACTTATCAAGATAAAATATTGTATTCAGTCAACATATGAGATGTGAATAGGCAACATTATATTCCGAAGACAATTTATTTTCTCTCGCTTCATCCCAAATATTGTCCGCCATTGATTTAAAAAAAATGTTTTGTCCTTTTTTTTTTTACATGGTTGCATCACATTCCTTTCATTTGAAGCGTCGTCCATACCTTTCATCTGAAGCATCATCCATACCTTTCATCTGAAGCATCATCCATACCTTTCATCTGAAGCATCATCCATACCTTTCATCTGAAGCATCATCCATACCTTTCATCTGAAGCATCATCCATACCTTTCATCTGAAGCATCATCCGTTCCTTTCATCTGAAGCGTCATCCATACCTTTCATCTGAAGCATCATCCATACCTTTCACCTGAAGCATCATCATACCTTCCATTTGAGGCATCATCCATACCTTTCATCTGAAGCATCATCCGTTCCATTCATCTGAAGCATCATCCGTTCCTTTCATCTGAAGCGTCATCCATACCTTTCATCTGAAGCATCATCCATACCTTTCACCTGAAGCATCATCCATACCTGTCACCTGAAGCATCATCCATACCTTTCATTTGAAGCGTCGTCCATACCTTTCATCTGAAGCATCATCCATACCTTTCATCTGAAGCATCATCCATACCTTTCATCGATGCTTTCGAAATGTGCACAATCAGAGTGACTACACATCCGAGAAGTCAAATCAAATCGTATTGGCCACCTACATGTGTTTTGCAGATGTTATTGTGGGTGTAATGAAATGCTTGTGTTTCTAGGTCCAACAGTGCAGTAATATCTAACAATTTCACAGCAATACACACAAATCTGAAGTAATGGAATTAAGAATATATAAATATTTGGATGAGCAATGTCAAAGCGGCATAGACTAAGATACAATACAATAGAATACAGTATATACATGCTAACCTTCTTCATTCTTATTTATCTTATTTACAATGACGGCCAAACCCGGACAACACTGGGCCAATTGTGCGCCGCCCTATGGGACTCCCAATCACGGCCAGTTGTGAAACAGCCCGGAATCGAATCATGGTCTGTAGTGATGCTTCCAGCACAAAGATGCCTTAGACCACTGCGCCACTCGGGTGTCAAGAGTGTGCAAAGCTGTCATCAAGGCAAAGGGTGGAAATTTTAAGAATCTCAAATATAAAATATATTTATTTGTTTAACACTTTTTTGGTTACTACATGATTCCATATGTGTTATTTCATAGTTTTGATGTCTTCACTGTTATTCTACAATGTAGAAAATAGTAAAAATAAAGAGAACCCCTGGAACCATTAGGTGTTCTAAAACTTTTGAACGGTAGTGTACACATAAAATGAGTAACGCAAAATATCTGAACACAATTAAAGTGACTAGTGTTCCATTATTAAAGTCGGCGGTGATTTCTAGTCCATATATACTGGCAGCCAGTCTGATGTGTTGGCAGCAGCCACTCAATGTTAGTGGTTGCTGTTTAACAGTCTGATGGCCTTGAGATAGAAGCTGTTTTTCAGTCTCTCGGTCCCAGCTTTGATGTACCTGCACTGACCTCGCCTTCTGGATGATAGCGGGGTGAACAGGCAGTGGCTCGGGTGGTTGTTGTCCTTGATGATCTTTATGGCCTTCCTGTAACATCGGGTGATGCGTTGTGCAGACCTCACTAACCTCTGGAGAGCCTTACGGTTGTGGGCGGAGCAGTTGACATACCAGGCGGTGATACAGCCCGACAGGATGCTCTCGATTGTGCATCTGCAAATGTTTGTGAGGCTTTTAGGTGACAAGCCAAATTTCTTCAGCTTCCTGAGGTTGAAGAGGCGCTGTTGCTCTTTCTTCCCCACACTGTCTGTGTGGGTGGACCAATTCAGTTTGTCCGTGATGTGTACGCCGTGGAACTTGAATCTCTCCACCATCTCCACTGCTCTTCTGTCAATGTGGATATGGGGTTGCTCCCTCTCCTGAAGTCCTCGATCGTCTCCTTTGTTTTGTTGACGTTGAGTGATAGGTTATTT
>NC_088244.1:2492500-2495000 GCF_036934945.1 Oncorhynchus masou masou | reverse complement strand
GTATTATTTCACTGTAATCGCTACTGTAAATTGGACAGTGCAGTTTGATTAACAAGAATTTAAAGTTTCTGCCCATATCAGATACGTCTATGTCCAGGGAAATGTTTTTGTTACATAGAACGTCATGCTAATCAAGTTAGCCCTCGTTAGCTCAACCGTCCCGCGGGGGGGGGGCACCGATCTCGTAGAGGTTAAACACAGTTGTCTTTATCTCCTGAATTCAGGCCACATCATATTATGCTGGCTTGCAAATTGTATAATTCCTATTAGTGATGGTCATTCCGAGTCTTTTCGGTGAGCCGGCTCATTTTGCTCTGTTCACCTAAAAGAGCTGATTCATTTTGCTCCCAAATCGCTCTTTGTTCTAAATGCTTACAAATCAACCTAGAACCATGAAAAAGTTTGCAAATCTTCAATTTAAAGCCCTAAAGTCAGGCTACCATTATGTCAGATCATGAAATGAGTGTTCAAATATCTTTTTACCTGGCCAGATGAAAAATGATGGATTTTTTAAGCACTGAAAAATTCAGCATGGACCAGATAGACGCGCTGTCCCCACTATTTCTTGTTTTTGTTTCTGCAGTGAGGATTCACCGTCATTTAGAGAATGATTTGTATCTGCAGAAACACATTGTACTAAACTCCGAAGCCTCAGAGGCAGTGATGTTACGTTTGATGTCGGAGCACCGAGACGTGAATGAGAAATCACTAAGCAGTGTAATTTGAAGCAGTGTGCCGATACCTGTATCACTTTGTTAGAAGCAAGTGATCAATGATGGCCGAAGCTTCATTTCGTCAAACAACCACCTGATTGGTTTAGTTTGGTTTGGTAGAAGAGAAAGGCTACGCTGTGCACTCGCTACCGGGGACGTCATCTATAATCATTTGGTTGCTCTAAACTCTTTTGACCAGCTGGTGCCGCGACACTGTGTTGATAAAAGCGTTGTTGTTGAAAATAGGTTAATTACTCAATATGCTGGAAAACCTCAATGCTTTAGGAGGCTTTGTTTCCCCATTACTAGCAGTATCCAAGTCAGGGAGCCGAATGAACGACTCTTTCACCAATGCTATTCGTTCACAAATGACCCATCCCTAATCCCTATTGGAATCCAGACATATATCCAACCATTTTTATGACTCGCCATTCTGTAGTTAGAATGATTGACAAGGTAGGGAAGACAACCTAAACCATCGAAACTGGAACAACCATCTCAATAACGGGTGAAAATGTAGGTTATTTGTCTTTGTGTAGTATAAGATCAAATAACCAATCAATGTGCATGCAGAAACATAGATGTTAAAACAAACTATTTGAAAAAGCAACCAAGCATGATGGGAAATATTATACAATGGCACTGGACGAGATGGCTGCCGTTTTACATGCTCCTAACCAATTGTGCCATTGTGTGTGTTTTTTGCGTTATTTGTAACTTATTTTGTACAGAATGTCTCTGCCACCGTCTCTTATGACCGAAAAGAGCTTCTGAACATCAGAACAGCGGTTACTCACCTCGTACTGGACAAAGATTTTTTTTCTTTAACGAGTCGGACGCAAAAGATTTACTTCAGACACCCGACAAATCAAACAAATCCCCGTCCTTCACATGAAGAAGAGCCAGAGATATCAGTGTAGTAGGTTGGAGTGCCTTGTAAGGATCCAATGGAGATAATGGATAATCCACCTCCTATTAGCCAACGTGCAATCATTGGATAACAAAATGGATGAGCTCCGATCACGACTATCCTACCAATGGGACATTAAAACCTGTAATATCTTATGTTTCACAGAGTCGTGAAACATAAAATACAGCTGGCTGGGTTTTCAGTCCATCAGCAAGATGGAACAGCTGCCTCCGGTAAGACAAGGGGTGCCGGTCTGTGTCTATTTGTAAATAACAGCTGGTGCGTGAAATCTAATATTAAGGAAGTCTCTAGGTTTTGCTCGCCTGAGGTAGAGTATCTCATGATAAGCTGTAGACCACACTATTTACCAAGAGAGTTTTCATCTATATTTTTTGTAGCTGTCTATTTACCACCATAAATCGATGCTGGAACTAAGACCGCACTCAACAAGTTGTATAAGGCCAAACAGGAAAACGCTCATCCAGAAGCGGCACTCATAGATATGGGGACTGCATACAAGCAAAAATTAAATCAGGAAGCACCAGTGACATGATCAATAAAAAAAATGGTCAGATGAAGCAGATGCTAAGCTGCAGGACTGTTTTGCACAGACTGGAACATGTTCCAGGATTCCAGGATCCGATGGCATTGAGGAGTACACCACTGGCTTTATCAACCACTGGCTTTATCAATAAGTGCATCTAGGACGTCGTCCCTACAGTGACTGTACGTACATACCCCAACCAGAAGCCATGGATTACAGGCAACATCCGCACTGAGCTAAAGGGTAGAGCTGCCGCTTTCAAGGACTCTAACCCGGAGGCTTATAAGAAATCCCGCTTTGCCCTCCGAGGAACCATCAAACAGGCAAGCGTCA